>NW_022146169.1:797192-1049692 GCF_002938485.1 Sitophilus oryzae
TTTGTAAAAAAGTCCTCTTACTCTGCGTGCCAGCTCACCAAGAGATAGAAGGCAATGAAAAAGCAAACGATCTAGCTAGAAAAGCAGCAAATACTCTACTAACTGGACAAGAACCGTTTTGATTATTTCCAAGTGGAAACAAACTTGGAAGACTTTATCCGTAACCTGGAATGGGAATTCTCCAACGGTCTAAGACACTCGAAAAAATTTGTCAGAAGTTACGACCGAGAAAAATCAAAGATTGTCCTTAATTTAAGTAAGAACAATCTTCGGATTATCACAGGGTTTTTCACAGGATACTTCTACGTCTCCTCAATAAACACCTCAGTAAATTGAAGCTAAGAAATAACGGCGAATGAAGATTCTATGGGGAAAATGAGGAAACGCCTGACCTCATCGTGAGTGCGCCGAGACGACAACCATTCGTACCATAAACCTTGGTTCGATTGATATGGGAGATGGAGAACTAGACTCTGTGAAACCGTCTCAAATATTGGCTTTCGTCAAAGCTCTGAGATTGTTTGATGAGTTGTAACTCGTTATATCTCAAGAAAGAGGGACGCACAATAGATCTGTAAACTTGCGGTACTTACCCCAACCCCCACATTTTATATTCTACAATCAGTTAGCAAAAAAATTGTATACATAGAAAAAAACACAGATGTCTACATGAATATCTAAAGTGCGTTATGCCACGAAGAAGATACATTCAAAAATTTTGGGTAACTTAAAACAAATAATATGGCATAAATAGCATTTTAGACATTCTACAAAGTGTTGTATTTTTGTTATTTTTAGCCCTATTTTCATGAAATTTTCAGAAAACTGGGTATAATTATATCAACTTTAATTCGCAAACTAAGTTTTTTATGAACTTTAGTATTTGGCATATTATACAGGATTAATCGAGGGGTTGTATTTTACCCTAATTTTAAAACACCCTGTGCAATAATTTCCTGTGTAAATTTTCCGAAAATATTTTACAGTCAGAACCATGACTTTTAAACATTTTGTTTTTTGATTCATGTCAATACATTCTTTGGTTAATTTTTAAGAGCGAAATGAACTAATCACAATCAATTTGCATTTTTTTCAATTATCATTACTTTTTGATGTAATTTTTCAATATGACGAGATGGTTTTGGTGACTATTGTCGTAATGTCATATTACGCTGCATTGCATACATTATACGAAATAATAAAAAAAACGTTAAAGACTAACAGAACTAACGATATTAAAGAAAGCATCTGTAATACTTAAGAATATAATCAGAAAAAAAATGTAAAAAGTACCCTAATACTTTGGATTGCTTCCCTTGACTGCTATAACTGCCTGTATATGTCCATTCATACTGTCATTGAGGCTGCGTATATCATATTGCCTTATGCTTTCCCATTCTTCTTTAAGAACCAAGTGAAGTTCTTTTAATGAAGACCTCTAACCCTTCTGCCAAGCATGTCCCAAACGTCGAACATGATGGGCAGTTCATAGTAGCATATAGTTCACAATAATCATCAAAGCCGACTTATCATATTGAAAAATAACTTCAAAAAGAAATGATAATTGAAAAAATTGCATATTGTTGGTGTCAAGTTCATTTCGCTCTTAAAAATTAACCAAAGCATATTTTGACATGATCCAAAAAACAAAATGCTTTGGAGACATGGTTCTGACCGTAAAATTATATTTCAGGAAAATTTACACACGAAATTATTGCACAGGGTTTTTTAAAGTTAGGGTAAAAAACAACCCTTCGATTAACCCTGTATAATATGCCAAATACTAAAGTTTATAAAAACTCAATATACGAATTAAAGTTGATTGTGATAATTAAATACATTTACAGGTTGCTAAAAAATTGATGAAAATAGGGCTAAAAATAACAAAAATATAACTCTTTAAATTTGACCCAAAATTATTCCGTTGCGTTTCTTTTGCATCTGGGTGCACATAAAAATATATTTTTCAAAATCTTACAGTAATTTTTTGCTTTGAAAACATAATCAGTAAATAAAATCTATTTATCGTAAACTGCATTTAAACTTCATTTATTAAAAATTAAAAGGACTGATCGTTGGTTGACAGGAGCTCGCGTGCAAAAACAACAAGCGTTTCTATCGGCCAGTAAAGTCGATGCTGGTATTTTTGACAGAGTCGAATTCAGTTTAAATTTAGCTAATTTGTTGTCCGTTCAGTTAATGTTTTATTGAATAATAAATACACAGTTCATTATAAAGACATTTTGTAGTTGCTTATAAATATCGAAACCGTTCACTGAGTTTTGAGTCAATAGAATTATTTTGCATTAATATTATTTTGTTAATTTTTAATTTAAAGTTTGCTCTGGTGACTTTATTTTGTGAAGGTGTTTATTAAGTTGCTACACATCGCAGAATTGATATTGTTGCATTTTTATAAACGCGGGATGACACGGTCAAAGTTACTTGGACGAAGTACACTTGGATGCTGCCATTTCACTGTATTTATAATAATGCTGCGCGCATCGCACTTGTCCGCTGTTTGTATGTAGAATGTAGAATGTTTAGGAGGGGAGTTAGTTACCGCGACCTTACAGATTTATTGTGTGTTCCCCTTTCTTGAGTTATAGCGAGTTATGACTCATCATACAGTCTCAAGGCTTTAACAAAAGCCAGTATCTGATGTCTGATATCTCTATCCACTCGGTGATGAGGTGTTCTGGTGTTTCTCCATATTCCCCACAGAATCTGCATTCGCCGTTGTTTCTCAGCTTCAGCCTACTGAGGTGTTCGTTGAGGAGACTGTTAGAAACCCCGTGACAATCCGAAGATTGTTTTTACTTAAATCAAGGAAAACCTTTGATTTTTCTCGGTCGTAGGTTCTGAGGAACTTTTTCGAGTGTCTTAGACCATTGGAGGACACCCATTCCAAGTTGCGGTTGGAGTCTTCCAGATTCTTCAGTTCCGCTTTCAGTTGGTTTCCGCTTGGAAAACAGAACGGTTCTGGTCCAGTTAGTGGAGTGTTCGCTCCTTTCCTAGCTAGATCATTTGCTTTTTCATTGCCTTCTATCCCTTGGTGAGCAGGCACCCAGAGTAGGAGGACTTTATTTTCTTTGCCCAACATGTTGAGCTTCTCTAGGCATTCTTTGACCAACTTCGAATTGATGGTTACTGAGTTGATCGCGTTTAGTGCTGCATGACTATCGGATAGGATGGTAATTTCCTGTTTTCGATAGTTCCTTATCTAAGATAAATTGTACACATCTTTCGATAGCGTAAATTTCTGCCTGAAGGATACTGGGGTAGGTGCCCATTGGTTCGGAGTATTTGGTTTTCTGCCCAAAT
The DNA here is from genome assembly GCF_002938485.1 of Sitophilus oryzae. Classification (NCBI taxonomy): domain Eukaryota; kingdom Metazoa; phylum Arthropoda; class Insecta; order Coleoptera; family Curculionidae; genus Sitophilus; species Sitophilus oryzae. The sequence goes on from NW_022146169.1 coordinate 800,517, forward strand.
ACTCCTATCCCTGTCCATGCTTTGGTTTTGGAAGCATAAGTATACCACGTTATGGTATGGTCTTTTATATGCTGAGTAAGCGTTTCTTCCTTCCAATCCTTTTTATTACTCAATACTACAGTGAGGTGTTTCTCAAAGTTGTAAATTCTTGGTATGTGATTCACTGGGAGTTGGAGAAGTGGAATTTTCTTTTTGAGGGTGTTCCAAGCCCCTGACCTAAAAATTCTCCCAGTACAGTTTCCGTCAATGACCATTCTAATCATTGTCGCATTGGCATAGCTACCGACGACAATATGCAGTGGTGTTAGGTCTAAAATGACCTCCATTGCTGCTGGTGGACATGTTCTCATGGCACCTGTGATACAAATACATGCCAGTCTCTGTACTTTGTACAGGTTTTGCCTTGTTGTACGTTGCTCCCGCTGTTTGTAAAGTATTGACCTAATCAAAGTTGAGTTGGAAGGCTTTTTAATATTAAAGTTGCATCAAAGTTAGTAGCTTGTCTTCCAACTTGCTTGGATGCTACGAAGCCATCCAACTGTACTTTGATAAAGCGAGTGATATCATACAAAACCTTAAAAGTGAGACGCGCGCAGCATCTATAGTATAGGTGTTCTTGTTGGTATATTTATAAAGGTATCATCCGGTTGGTCCAAGTACACTTAGATCATGTCAAACTGGCTTAAGTATTATTTATAATGATTATCATACGGTACCTGTTATCATCCATAATCTTCCAGGCTAGGATACACACTTCCTAACAAGAGCCGCTAAATAAAGAATAATACATTTCCTGTACAAAATATGTTTACAATACAAAAAATAACTTAGATAACAAACTAAAATTAACAGATATTTAGACTATGTTTGTTATATGGGCTTAGAAATTATACGAAACTCTTATAAATATGTGTTTCAATTACTAATATTTAAAGAAGGTTCTCCCTATGAGTACTAAATGGGAAACATTACAGGACACTGAATTGCCTTTAAAATATTTTTTTATACTTGTTAATAAAGCATTACCGTACATCCGAAGAGGATTATGAGCATGTTAAAATGTCTTTCTTCAGATTGTTTCAAGACTAACTCAGCTATCACTTTTCTTCATCCCTAAAAGCATCTAAAAACTTCATATCTATACTGTATACAGGGGTACTTAAAATTTTCTGACTTCACTAAATACAAGAACATTCATGCAACAAAATATGTGTGTTTAATTATATATTTTACCGTATCAAAAAAAAAACTTGGAAAAAATACATTTTAATTCGGCTCTGCTTAAATATTCAAGCTTTTTTATTTACATCGGGTGGAAATGAAACCTGAATATAGATGGCGAACGCTGCGGACGTGACGCTTGGAATTTAGAATTAATGACTTTTCGATTAATACTGAAACATTTAATATCTTATCTGTTTAATTTAATATTTTTCTTTTCCAAAATTCTTTTGCTTCGGGATAAATATTTTTCGATGATATTTAAAGAAAACAATTAAATATTTCTATATTTTATTTATGTTGAGTAACACTCGGGTTTAATTCTTGTTAGACTAGAAAACTGAAATTTGAAACCTTGATTGGATTGGTGATATCCCCATATATCACAGTAAATGTCAATATTCTAAAGAGAAAGATTTTTTGCTAAATTAAAAAATTAATTAAATTGAAATTATTAAAATTTAATGTGCCTTTTCAATGCCATTAATCATTTTAATAGTTATTTTTTATACAAAACGATAAAATGGTATTTTATCGTTGACCGAAAAGATTAATTCATGAGCGATGAAATCGCGAGTGAATTAATTTCCGGAGACGATAATGCAATTTTATCGTCGTATATAAAACAATATTTTTTTCCATAGCGAGTTACGTTTTAAAAAATATTCAGAAATTAAAATTTCAAGGAATTTATTACTAGTAGAAAAAATATTGTGCTGGGTTGGCATTACAGTTGAGGGTTGGAACCTTTGCTGTTACACAGCAAAATAAAACACTAAATCATGGTGTATTGTGGTGATTTAGTGTTTTATTTTGCTGGGTTGGCGTTGGTTTCTATGTAATTTGACAAATAAATAAAGCTGTCTCTTTAGTTGTCAGTTTTGAGTCAACATTTTTTAATTCTCTTTCACGTCGATTGCTGATTGAATTGGGGACAGAAATGGCTCAAAACGAAATAAGTAAATTTACAACAGATATTTAGGCTGAGGCGACAAACGCCATATCCAAACTACTTCCATTTAAATCCCGAATAACTTATGAAAAGGAATAAAACAAAATTCAAACATGAAAGCAATTAAAAAACGTACGAGAAGAAAGATCAAGTGAAAACATACCTTTAGCATATTTTTCTGAAAAATCAAAGAAAATGCAGCCGTCCAGTTTATGGTCGTACTATTCAATGCTAAAAAGTACAATACTTGTCAATGAAAAGATTGATATTCCAAGGTTTGGATAAGGAGGTTGGAGGTTGGAGGTATCATAGGTTGGATAAGCTATACCGTTTAAATTTCCTTAGTAGTATAGTAACATCTAAACTTTGTAGATATATAGCAAGCTCATAGCTTTCATGAATACAAATAATAATGATGATCCTTTGTAATTTGAATATTTTTAATACAGGATTGCAGAATAAAGTTTTTAGCCTATCCTCGCTGTTAAAGTATCATTTAATCTACCTTTGCGGTTAAAGTACTATTTTATCTACTATTTTTGATAGATATAAGGCAACTTTAACAGTTGCTATGGAAAAAATTATATTTTTCTGGCCAACCCAAGCTTTATACAAGGTCGCTGATATGTATGGAAACGGTCAATTATTAGGTAAAATATAAGAAGTACTGCAAAAAGTTAAATATAAAAGTTATAGGGTTTTTAAATATCTATTAGCGGGTAATAAATTTAAGTATACAGAGCCGGTCAAAAAGTCATGGCACATCAAAGTTTCACTTTTTTAAATGGAACCTCCTGTATATTATTGCATATTTCGTTTCTTCCTTCAATTCTAAGCAAAAATCGAGATACACACAATGTATCTTAAACCAACTGTTTCCGAGTTATTCACTTTTGAAAATATCACTTAAACAATCGATTTAATTAATTTCGATGTGTTCGGTTTCATTTAGCGATGCCATTCTACGGAAACTGTGATACTTAATAATATTTGACAATAATTTTCAAGTTAGCATTTATAAATGTATAAAATGAGATTATATATCAAGTCTGGAAATTACAAAATTTTCGTTTAATATTTCAAAATCAAAACTTCATAATTCGGAAATTGTTGTATTTAGGTACATAATCATAATACACATAATGTACACTATCAATATGTCTAAAATAATGTTTAAAACGTCCAAAAAAATGCAAATAAAATTCCCAAATTTTCAACTGACACCGTAACAAATCTCCCTTACTCTCCCCATGTAATCGAAATGTTTTGTTTCTTTTTCCGCCGTTCTTCTCTTATTTGGAAGACGGATTCTTTTTTTAAGAGACACTTTGTAAGAATAAAGTCGGGCGTCTAGAAGCCCCGGCTTTGATACCCAGGGAATGATCTCATCAGTTTTCATTAAGCCTCTACATCACATACAAGAATTATGGCGCCTCTCGAGGGACGCAAAGTCTATAAGTAAGTAAAATCCATTTCGCGTCACTCTCCGTTACAGGTAATTATTTTCTTACTCCGTACTATATAGCTATATAACGCTGTGGAGGGTTGTGATATGCTTTGGTGGATACAGGTGTAGATGAAAATAATTAAATTAGTAATAGTTTAGTAATAACAATGGTGCTATGAAATGAAATATATTTTTAGACTGATATCGCGTTTGATACTTTACATAAAAAGATTAATAAAGGACAGAGTTGCAACAAGTCAGTTTCAACAAGTTAGGATAGGTTCAAATGAGACTAAAACTATATAAAATAAAACGGGTAATTTTCAGAATAATTACAAACACAAAAGTATGTTTTTTTATAAAATTTAATCGATATTGTTTTACATGCATCCATTGTAATTTGGATATCATCGAATACATATCCATTAAAAAGTGGTGATATGTTTTGATCACTATAGTTCATACCAAATAAACTTTTAGTCACGTGATTAAGCTTGACCGGCACAGCGTTGCTCACTCTTACATATTTTCTTTTAATCAAAATATTTTAGGAAACAAAAATAAATTAATTATAAATAATATATAAACAGTTATTATATTTACACGAACAGAACTCATTTTCTTAACAGCACTTAAGGGCCACAACTACCGCTTTCCCATTCCATTAGTCTGTCCGACGCCGAATATCTCCATGGTTGGCAACAATGAATATAAAAATTGCGCCCTCGCAAAATATACAAAAATCTGACTTATAAAAAGATCTAAATCTTTTTAATTACTTAACATTATCTTATTTTAGTTATTATAATTAACGTTTTAAATTATGTGTTTTAATTTATTTTTTCTCGGGCAAAAACGTCCAAAATTCGAGAAAACGTGACAACTAGGCCTTGATTCTCACTTACGTTCCGTATCCGCTACTTTCCGTTTATAATGCATACAATCCGTTCCGTTTCTATGATTACGTTTAATAGTTTGAATATACAATCAAATTATACGGAAGGTATACGAAACGGACATGGAACGGAAACCGGAAGGTATAGTAAGAATCAACTTTTAACTGGAACGAGAATAGCCACTTTCTGGTAGCGATAAATGCCCCAAATTTCTAAGGTTATATTACAGCTGTTAAAGCAATGACTAAAGAATCCAAGGACAAAAAATACCCGAGAGCTGTTGTTGCCATGTCACCAATCAGTGCCGTGGCACATATTTTTCTTAACTTAGCTGTTTGAAGAGATATTTATATTTTTTTAAAAATAATTATCGAATTCAATAAGAAAACTAACAAAATGCTACAAAAGGTGGAGTGGACTGTTTATTTACCTATGAAACGTAACACCTGACCCTTTTTTATCGCTGCGGCTTTTATACTTGAAAGCTGAACAACTAATCACCATTGTAATAAAGTTTATAGAAAGTTCACTACACACAAACTAATAAAAGTCGCTAAAATTGTCGCTGGTAACCAGCTGATGACTCATTCGTTGCTATCAACGAAATGGCGTCTAACGTGACAAATTCTGCTGCAGTCCGTATATAGGCGCTGGATGTGTACCATGATAGTAAGGCCCATGATTACTTATGGAGAAGTTGCTTGGTATACAAAACTAGAGCAACGTACAGCAAGGCAAAACCTGTGCAAAGTACAGAGACTGGCATGTGTCTGCATCACAGGTGCCATGAGAACATGTCCAACAGCAGCAATGGAGGTCATTCTAGACCTAACACCACTGCACATTGTCGTCAGTAGTTATACCAATGCGATAATGATTAGAATGGTCATTGACGAAAACAGTACTGGGAGAATTTTCAGGTCAGGGGCTTGGAACACCCCCAAAAAGAAAATTCCACTTCTCCATCTCCCAGTGCATGACATACCAAGAATTTACAACTTTGAGAAACACCTCACTGTAGTATTTAGTAATAAAAAGGATTAGAAGAAAGAAACGCTTACTCAGCATATAAAAGACCATACCATAACGTGGTATACTGATGCCTCCAAAACCAAAGCAGGGACAGGGATAGGAGTATTTGGGCCGAAAACTAAATACTCCGAACCAATAGGCACCTACCCCAGTATCCTTCAGGCAGAAATTTACGCTATTGAAAGATGCGTACAATTTATCTTAGATAGGAACTATCAAAAATACGAAATTCCCATCCTATCCGATAGTCAAGCAGCACTTAACGCGATCAACTCAGTAACCATCAATTCGAAGTTGGTCAAAGAATGCCTAGAGAAGCTCAACAAATTAGGCAAAGAAAATAAAGTCCTCCTACTCTGAGTGCCTGCTCACCAAGGGATAGAAGGCAATGAAAAAGCAAATGATCTAGCTAGAAAAGGAGCGAACACTCCATTAACTGAACCAGAACCGTTCTGTTTTCCAAACGGGAACCAACTGAAAGCGGAACTGAAGAATCTGGAAGACTCCATCCGTAACTTGGAATGGGTGTCCTCCAACGGTCTAAGACACTCGAAAAAGTTCCTTAGAACTTACGACCGAGAAAAATCAAAGGTTTTCCTTGATATAAGTAAAAACAATCTTCGGATTGTCACGGGGTTTCTAACAGGACACTGTCTCCTCAACGAACACCTCAGTAGGCTGAAGCTGAGAAACAACGGCGAATGCAGATTCTGTGGGGAAAATGGGGAAGCACAAGAACACCTTATCACTGAGTGCGCCGAGACGACAACCATTCGTGCCATAAACCTAACCGTCTCAGATACTGGCTTTCGTTAAAGCCCTGAGACTGTATGATGAGTTTTAACTCGTTATAACTCAAGAAAGGGGAACAAACAATAGATCTATAAGGTCGCGGTGATTAACTCCCCGCCTAAACATTCTAAATTCTACATATAGGCGTTTCATGTCCTTGTATTCTTTAGTCATTGTGTTAAAGCATCCACAAATCGTACGAAAAATTACGTTCATTTTAGAGGTTAAACTTTTAGGGATAAAAGGTGGCGCGAAACACTATGAGAGCGCCGGTGGATGATAGTGTCAACGGATGACGGATGCGTAAAAATCTGCCTTTACACAAAAAAAAACAAACATTTTATAACTGGCGTCTATGGCGTTATCTTATGGCATGTCAGATTGTTTTCATTAGGATATTTTTTTCAATACTTAACTTAATGATGTTTTTTTCCATTTGTTGCTAAAAATATTTTTGACACATACTGTATATTATAGGATCAAAAATTCTGCTAACATCATACTACGTCTCATCTAATTTCTTTATTCTTTAATGATTATAAATATCTAAAACTAAAATATTAAATTCATAAATTTCGAAGTTTACGGTCTTGATCTCGGTAACAATAAAAACCATAATATAATATATTTCCAAACAATAAATTCATATTAGAAAGAAACCACGCTAACCTTCAAATAATTTAACTCAATTAAAATATAACCTTTGGAAACCGAACAAATTTTGGGCGTTATTCTCTTGATGATAATTAATTTTAAAACTTGAAATCGGTCAACATCACAATTCCATTTCTATGCAAATTGAAATTTGATTTAATAATAATCCCCTTTTCCGATTCTGACTTTTGTTCTTTGTTTGCTGCCAATATTTTAACCCATTTGTCTTGATATTGCGGTGTGAGAAATAATAGGTTTATTCGTATAAAAGAGCACTTAGAATTGTAGGTTTAAATAAATTTAAAGTTAAATAATATAAAGTATATATTCGCATTGATAAATTGTCTACGTAGATTAGTGATTTTGTTCTAAATACTTTTTTTTCATACTTTTTTCATTTTAAAAGTAAAGTTTTTATATTTTTCACAAATATTTTATTGCATTTAGGTTAAGTTAGGTTGTTGGAGGTTTTGGTTAGGCTCACTCGATATGATTAGGACTCATTGCGATACCTCTGTATTATTATACCAAACCTTCCTCTCGTTCTTTCTTTGCGTTAAAGCACTTCCAGCTCTTCCGCAAAGTTCCCAATGTCGCTGATGTTGGCTTCTGCTGCTTCCTCTAGTCCCTCCAAAGCTCTAAAATTTTAAAGCGGCAGTATTCCGGTTGCCGGACAGTGGCACAGCAGATGCTCTCTGGTTTCTTCTTCCTCTCCGCATTCTCTGCAGTAGTCGTCGTTGGAAATCTCCCATCTCGCAAGGTTTACCCCCGTGGAGCAGTTTCCAGTGATGACACCTACAATTATGTACTAGGTATTTTTTGGGCTATAGTAGCTGTTTTGTCTTTTTCCTATCACTGGCCACAGTCTTTGAGCTGTATGCTTTGAGGGTAGTTTCTATAGCTTCCTTGAATGTGTCCTTCGTCACAAGTGGTGGGTCATCTGCCAGGGCCTTCCCTCTTTGGCGAGTCTCTCTGCTTCTTGGTTGCCCACCACATTGCTGTGGATTGGCACCCAGCACAGAAGGCCTCGCCTTGAAGCGCCCAAGCTGTCAGAGTATACACGATATCTTCTATTGGTCTCTAAATCAGCGATTTTCTCTCTTATACAACTGGCCGCTTCCTTTATAGCGTAATCCTCTGCTTGTAGAATATTACAGAATTATTTGTAGAGGGCGCCACATACATGTGTTTAAACTATTTTGAAGAGTAATAACTTTTTGTCCCTACCTGTATAGAACTGCTGAGTGCAAAAATATACATTTTCGTATTTTTTACGTAAAAAATGTCTCTTGGTAAAAATCGTTACGAGCAACCCTTCTCGAGATATTTAGAATGGGAATAGTCAATACATGTCATTATAGACAAAAAATAAACATGTTGAGTAGATAGTTAATTGACTAAAAAGATAAATTTGGAAAAATTTTATTTTTTTAAATTAATCGTAAAATTTTCTTCGAAAATATGGTGATTGATGATGGTTTGGCACAAAAACATTTCAAATTTATGATTTCCATCTATTAACTATTTAGTCAACATGTTTAATTTATGTCAATGATGACAGGTATTGATAATTTCGATTTCAAATATCTCGAGAACTATTACTCGTAGCGATTTTTATTAAGAGATCTTTTTTACGTTAAAAACGTCGTAAATGTATATTTTTTAATTAGTAGTTTTATACAGGTACGGACGAAAAGTTATTACTCTTCAAACCAGTTAAAAATATGTAGGTGGCGCCCTCTACAAGTAGGAGCCATATTGACATCAAAATCGAATTTCTCATATCAAAAAACTCCCAGACACCAAATTTCATCCAAATATTGATGTTACTTCAGAAATTATTTGGAACAAATCGAAATAAAAATGAAACTTCTACACCCTGTATCTCCGAAACTGAGCATTTTAGGTCATACATTTATACGAACTTTTTTACTTATTTTTATCTGCAGAATATGCTGCTGAAGTTTCCGGAATACAGTTCGGACCACCCTGTATATAAAATCTTTAAGTGACTGACTCACTGATTAATCACGATCCTGCTGAAACCACTCAACGTAAGAAGCTCAATTTTGGCATACAGGTTGATTCTAGGATGTAGAGGTTCGATAAGAAGGGATTTTTCGAAATTCCAGTTCTAAGGGGGTGAAACCCTCAAATACAATATTTTTTATTTAAAAAACGGCCAAGTTTCCGAAAAAACGATTAAACACGTATATTTTATTTTGTTTTTTTTACATATATTAAGATTTTTTAAAAATGTATACAGGGTGTTTCGAAAAATCTGGTCATTGATTAATCACGATCCTGCTTAAAGCGCTTGACGTAAAAAGCTGATTTTTGGAAAACGGATTGACTTTAAGACAATCGAGATAGTAGAGGTTCGATAAGAAGGGATATTTCGAAACTCGAATTCGAAGGGGGTGAAACCACCCTTCAAATATTAGAGTATTTTTTTATTTAAAAACCGGTGAGTTTTTCGGAAAAACTCTTAAACACGTATATTTTATTTTGTTGTTTTACATATTTTAAGATTTTTAAAAATTTATACAGGGTGTTTCATAAAAGATGATCATTGTGTAATCACGATTCTGCTGAAACTGCTTGACGTTTACAGCTGATTTTTGGAAAACGGATTGACTCTGGGGTGTAGGAGTTCAATAAGGAGGAGTTTCTCGAATCTCCAAGGGGGCGAATTCCAAGGGGGTGAAAACGCCCCTCAAATATTACAATATTTGTTATTTAAATTTTTTTTTATTTACATATTTTGTATTTTTTTAAAAAATCATACAGGGTGTTCCAAAAAGTTGGGTAATTGATTCACCACGATTCTGCTTAAACTGCTTGACGTAAAAAGCTTATTTTTGGCAAACGGATTTTTCGAAAGTCAAGTTCCAACGAGATGAAACTACCCCTCAAATATTACCAAGTTATATAATATCGCCATATTGTTTTTTCTTATGCTGACATAAATGTGAGAAAATTTTATCCTTGCTTACTCTATCAATTTTAGCTTTGTTTTATCATCACCATTACAAATGATTAATATAACGCAAACGAAGTCGCGGGTACATGCTAGTATCAATATAAATGCGCATTTATATGATGTTGTAAACCTTAAACTGAATCTAATATCAATAGGTAGTTTCATTTTAAAACGTTTTCCCAATTCTCTCAATCACTCTATAAAGGAAAATTTATCGAAGGCTAATAAATTCGTCTGCGCGACAAGTCCTCTTCTCCCTCTACCCTCATTGGTTTCCTCAATCCACCCCGACTATATATAACTTGACCTGATTTAAAACTTGAAAATCATTTCAGCGATAAAGGTCCAATATAAACTCGACAAAGAGGAATAAATGCCATATAAATCCTTGCAAAATTGGGTATTATCTTTTATCAATGTTTGTAGATTTTTTCTATGCTGATGTTTGTCAAGTAAGAAAAAGTTTAATACAAAAAATTACTAATAAAAAAAAACTAATTTAAATTATTTTTATTATTATATTATTATATTATTTTAGTAATAAGATCATGACTACCATATATACAGGGTGGCGCACCTCATTCGCCTCGGTTGATTATACGAAAACAAAAAGATGTAGAAACAATTTTTTTTATGGGTATATGTAGAGAGACAATGTGCATAATTTAAAATTATTTTCAAATGTACAGGGTGTGTCAGAACTAAGATCCATACAAAAGTTATATTTTTTCTTATGGAACGCCGCTTATTTATGGGATAAAATAAGGCATTTATTATAAGGTTTTAATATGTTTAAATGCTTTAGTTTTTGAGATATTTAAAGATATTTAAATATGCATGCTATAATAAAAAAAATTGTCAACACCCTGTACATTACTTTTCAAAGTTAATTCTTGTGCTGACTGTGAAGCCAGAGAAAAAAACTTTACTAAAAAAATGTATTGCTTCCTTAAATGTATACAGGGGTATACCAAAAATTACTGGTTTATTTTAAATATTTATTTTACATAAAAACTTCGTTATTTCAAATGCAACGTATTTTTTTAAATGAGTCGAAGCAGATTTTAATGCTCTTTCAAACTATATTAGGGTTTCCTATAACTATCTGGCTCAGATTTTGAATAAAAAGCGATTGTTTGCATGTTGCACGTCGTAACAGTCCTAGCTTTTACCATTTTTGAAGTAGGTGTTAAGGTTATTATTATTTGTCCAAAGGAATATTGCGTAATTGCCAATTTTCAAATTTTCTCTCATCCAAAGTACTCTCATCATTTTTATTCACTAACACTGACTACTTGTTGCTTTATGGTTTCATCTCATTTTTCAGCACTTACGAATTCACACACAACATGGCATATTGGCACTTTTTAAATCATTTGCGGTGCTTTTAGTAGATCGATCCCACTTCTGATGTCACTGGATTTCCTTCATAGCTCCTTTATTCCGTTGTTGTACTCAGGATTACATAAGAGCGACCCGGCATTGCCAATCGCCTATTCTTAACTAACTATATCGAGTTCTGCCAACATATCATTCCCTTTATTACAAAGCGCTAGATCTCACACATATTTTTAAGTTTAGAAATTAATATTGTGTCAAATATCATAAACCTAATTAAAGTAAGCATTTATTATAAGGGTTTAATATGTATAAATGCTTCGGTTCTTGAGATATTTAAAGATATTTAAAGATATTTAAAGATATTTAAAGATATTTAAAGATATTTAAAGATATTTAAAGATATTTAAAGATATTTAAAGATATTTAAAGATATTTAAAGATATTTAAAGATATTTAAAGATATTTAAAGATATTTAAAGATATTTAAAGGTATTTAAAGATATTTAAAGATATTTAAAGATATTTAAAGATATTTAAAGATATTTAAAGATATTTAAAGATATTTAAATATGCATGCTATAATAAAAAAACATTGTCAACACCCTGTACATTACTTTTCAAAGTTAATTCTTGTGCTGGTTATTTTAAATATTTATTTTACATAAAAACTTTGTTATTTCAAATGCAACACACTCTATTTTTTAAAAGAAATCGAAGCAGATTTAAATGCTCTTTCAAACTATATTAGGGTTTCCTATACCTATCTGACTCAGATTTTGAATAAAAAGCAATTTTTCAATAAAATGACAATCAAGCCATGTCAATTTGCTAGTAACAGTTAGTAGCCATTTTCAAAATCAACATTAGTTTATTGATTTTATTTAAATTTATAACAGTTTACTTTTATTTAATTTACCTACCATGGTTTAATAAGTAGTTATTATTTTATCAAGAAAAATAAAGAAGTAGTTCTTTGATTTATATACGATGACTTATAATTAATGGTAAATAAAAATAATTAAATATTGGATTTCCTATAAAAGAACCAATTAAGGCAAATTCATTTTCTTCACTTCCAACGACAGGTTTCTGCCTAATAGGTTTTTCATATAGGTACATATCAGCTCTGCGAAATAGGAAAAGTAGTTTTTCAAAGAAACGCTTGTCAAGAAAATTCCTATGTGGATATCTTTGAGCATAAACCTTCAGACCAACAAGCAATTCTCCTCACAAAATCACTAGTAACATCTATCCATTCCTATTGCCAGCAGATACTCCTTCATTTTTCTTGATAAAATAATAAATAATTACTTATTAACCTTATTGTAGCTAAATTAAATAAAAATAACCTGTTATAAATGCAAATAAGGTCCATAAACTAAAGTCGATTTTGAAAATAGGTACTAAGTGTCACTAGAAAATTGCCATGGCGACAACAGCCATCTTGATTACAATTTTATCGAAAAATTGCTTTTTATTCAAAATCTGAGCCGGATATGTATAGGAAACCCTAATATAGTTTGAAAGAGTATTTAAATCTGCTTTGATTTATTTAAAAAAATAGAGTGTGTTGCATTTGAAATAACGAAGTTTTTATGTAAAATAAATATTTAAAATAAACCAGTAATTTTTGGTACCCCTGTATACATTTAAGGAAGCAATCAAATTTTTTTGTAAAGTTTATTTCTCTGGCTTGAAAGTCAGCACAAGAATTAATTCTGAAAACTAATGTACAAGGTGTTTACAAACTTTTTTATTATAGCATGCATATTTAAATATCTTTAAAGATATTTATATTTTTTTTAGACATATTAAACCCTTATAATAAATGCCTTATTTAATATTACAGTTGAGGGTTGGAACCTTTGGTGTTAAACAGCAAAATAAAAACACTAAATCACCACAATACACCAAAACACTTTTACTTTTACACTGGACGCGCGTTTCGCTAACCATGTTAGCATCTGCTATGGTTATGCTAGCATGGTTAGCGAAACGCGCGTCCAGTGTAAAAGTAAAAGTGTTTTGGTGTATTGTGGTGATTTAGTGTTTTTATTTTGCCTTATTTAATGCCCAAGAATCCAAAAATGAAATAAAATACCGGGTGTTCCATAAGAAAAAATATAACTTTGGTATGGATCTTAGTTCTGACACACCCTGTACATTGCAAAATAATTTTAAATTATGCACATTGCCTTCCCACATATACTCATAAAATATTTTGTTTCTACATCTTTCCGTTTTCGTATAATCAACCGACGCGAATGAGGTGCGCCACCCTGTATATATGTATGTCATAATGACGGACGTCAGGTCACCCACTTTACTTAACAGTTCTCGAGTTCTTAAATTTAATTTAGGACCTGCTTTATACGAGTGTTCTTTCTGAAACTTCTCCACTGAAAAGCTCCATGCCGCACTAAAAGTTTAGGAACCCCAGCTATAAACTAACAGGAGTTCATAGTTTCTTAGATACAAAAACGTTTTTACAGTTGGCTTTCGGATGCATTTTATATATTGTTTAAGTACCTTTTCTGTCGGATTAAAATTCTTTCTATGTCAAAGAATATTTATGTCTTCTATAAAAAGTATTTTATGCAGTGCGGGTAAAAGCGAGAAAACTTTTCTCGGGTAATATAAAAAGTTTTTAATATGACTGGAAAATATATATAAAGATTTCTAAATATTACAAAGACATATTTTATCACCTACTACATAGTAGACTGTGTGTCAAAAGTTTACAAAATAAATGGGAAAAATATTATTGTGATATTGAAAATAAGCTTAAGCCCCCCGAACAGCATGCTCAATAAAAGGTCCGTTCCAAACACTATTTTTTTTTATTTTTCTGATTTCTTTTGTGACACTAACGACTATTTAGTTGTCGGTAGAGTATTTGCTTGTAGTTTACGTTGCCTATTACGACATTTTTCTGCGTTTGTTATGAAGAAGAAGAATTCTTCAACTTTCCTTTTTTTTGTCAAAATGTTATTATTTATCAGCGAAACCTTTTCCTCCTTTTGATCTATAGCGTTAGATTTTGTGATTCAGATTTCAGATTGCCTTAATTTTTATGTTTTGAAATATTTAAACTGAACAACTGAACTACGAATTACCAAACTACGAGCTATCGAGGTACCGAAGTACCGAACTACCGAACTAACGAACTAATCGAACTAACGAAGTTTCATTAAAATCCATATGTCCCATGTCCTCAAAACCTTTCTTAGAATCATTCACACGCGAATCTAAAAGAAGTGCGAAAATAAGATGGACAACACCCAGTTTAACTTCAGAAACGGACTCGGAACACGTGAAGCACTCTTCTCCCTAAATGTGATGAAACAGAGGTGTAGAGACATGAATGTGAATGTATTTGCATGCTTCATAGACTATCGTAAGGCGTCCGACTGTGTTAATCATCAGAAGATGATCAAAATTCTAAGAACAACCGGAGTTGACGAACAAGACCTACGTTTCATTTCAGAACTTTATTGGCATCAAACGGCGGTAGTTGAGATGAAGCAGTCAACATCGAAAGATATACAAATCAGACGGGGTGTTCGACAGGGTTACGTGTTGTTTCAGGTCCTGTTTAACCTGTACTCGGAGACTAATTTTAGAGAAGCACTAGATCGAATCAAGGGCGGAATTAAGTTTAATGGAATCCCAACAATAAACAATATCAGATATGCCGATGATACGGTTATAATAGCAAACGATACAAAAGAACTGCAAAGCATCATATTCCGTAGTCCACTATAGTGAGATGTTTGGATTACACCTCAATGTCTCCAAGACCAAACTATTGGTCTTTTCTAAGACTCCAATAAATGCACACCTGCGTGTTAAGGGAAAAACAATCGAAGAAGTGACCCCAATAAAGTATTTAGGAGCTAACATCAATAGTCAGTGCGATCCGAAAAGAGAAATATTTTCAAGAATTGAGCAAGCGAGGAAAATCTTCGTGAGTATGAAATCATTTTTTACAAGACGAGACCTCAATGCGGAACTCAGAACTCGAATGGCCAGATGCTATGCCTTCTCTGTGTTACTCTGGATGGATGTGAGAGCTGGACACTAAATTCACAGACCGAAAAGAGAATAGAAGCCTTCGAAATGTATGTGTACAGACAGATGCTGCGAATCTCATGGGTACAAAGGATTACCAACGATGAAGTACTCCAGCGCATGCAGAAACAAAAAGAGATACTGAACACCATCAGGGAAAGAAAAATGCAATACCTGGGTCATGTGACGAGAGGTAATAGATACGAAATATTGCGCCTCCTAATAGAGGGCAAAGTGTAAGGGAAAAGATCATTAGGAAGACGCCAGAACTCATGGCTAAAAGATTTAAGGAGATGGTTTGAACGTTCGTCTGCGGAAATCTTCCGGGCTGCAGTTTCCAGAACTAAAATTGCCATTTGGACCTTCGGCAGGAGAGGGCGTGATAAGAAGAAGAAGAAACAATTAGAGTATACACAAATTATTATTAATCATCCAACAAAACTATTCGTTTACCACGCTCTCCTAAGATACGTCTTATTATAAGGTATTACATTACCTCAACCGATATCGTTGTTTCGGGGTCGATTTGCCATGTCGAGGCCATGACAACCATGTCAATTTTATATAAAAATGACCCCAGTAGTATTTCCAATACTAAAAATAAAAACAAGGAAAGGCATCAGTTAGTTTTCGTTAGTCTCGACCATATCATAAGATACCATTTTTTTTATTACGAAAGTTCGAAGTTTTTTAATAAACATTTTTTTTCGGGCGTCACCCTATACCGAAAATTTTTTCAAGGGTTAATAAATTCATCTAAGCGTCAAGTCTGCCACCCTCCCCGACATGATTGGTTTCCTTCATCCACCCCGACTATATATAACGTAGCCTGATTTAAAACTTGAAAATCATTTCAGCGATAAAGACCTAATATAAACTCGACAAAGAGGAATAAATGCCATATAAATCCGGGCTAAATTGGGCGTCTTACGCTTTATTAATCTTTCGTTAAAATCCGAGTCGAGACCCAACCAAGGGCGGAAATATGCTAGCTACGAGTGTATTTGAAGTTTCGGTTCATATCGTTTCGAAGAAACGATCTATTTTCGCCGGTACTTTCTACAAGTCTTTAATATTAAAAGACAGATTATATCCGACTTTGCTCGAATCAAGGTTCTTTTTAAATTTAAATTTAATAAGGATTACGTTTAAACTTTTGTAGTTAAATTTTCGTACGCCGAAAAAATTTGATATATGTATAGGGCAATTAAAAATATATTTATATAAATATAAAATAATACAATAATGGATAAAATTTTGATTTTCACGTAAATGCGCCTGCCCAATCTTTCTAAAATATTTTCTGCGTTACAGTATTGCAGCTTCATTCGAAAATGGTAGCATCTTTCTTATATTAAATGGAACACCCAGTATATTATTACATTTTTGGCTGTAGTTGCAAAAACGTTACAACAATTACAAGAAATGTTGAACACATATACCTGGGCATACGAGGCTTTGGGCCTTAAGCTAAACATCGACAAAACCAAAATCATGTGCACTCACCCGGACGATCACAACAACGCTATAAAAATCAGAGAAGAACAATTGGAATATGTAGCGGAATTTAATTATATCGGCAGTTTGATTTCGGAAAAGGCCAATATCGACTCTGAAATTCAGCACAGGATTAGAAGCGCCTCAAGAGCATTCTGGAAATTAAAAGACAGGGATTTCTGCAATCATGACTTGGGTACAAAAACGAAACTTGCAGTGTACCGAGCAATTATAATCCTCACCATGTTACATGGAAGCGAAACATGGGTGTTGTACCGCCGACACATGAACGCATTAAACAAATTGCAACAGAGATACCTTAGACAACTATTAAGAATCCGATGGTTCCATCGTGTCTCAAACGTATCGGTCCTTGAAAAAGCTAATTGCGAGAGTATTGAAGCCATGGTTACAAAATCGCGCTTAAGATGGGCTGGTCACGTATGCAGAATGCAAGGAAACCGCATACCAAAATCTCTGCTTTTCGGTGAGCTTGTAGACGGTAAGAGGAGGACAACTCAAAAGGACACTGGGTGGACAACTCAAAAGGTACAAGGACATTTTCCACGAAAACTTAAAGGGGATTAATATGCAGAATGAGTGGGAAGACGCAGCTCACAATAGAACTCGATGGAGAAGAATTGTGAACTCAGTGAACAGCGACAACCAAAAAGTAAAGAGGCAACAAATCTTATTTGAAAGCCTTGTGTGACCATCTTCTGATGCGTGTCAAATACTCTTTAGCGACAAACATATAGTAGTTGGCATTAAGGCTGTTAAGTTCTACACGAAGATTTGCTTGTCTGTGTGTAAATGGGACCCCCATGAACTCCACTTCCACAAATACGATAGAAGTCCTGTTAAATCTATCACTTCTACACATTCTCATACAAGGCAAAGCCAGCTCTATGATACACAGACTAATTCATGGTAAGCTGCACATTTTCAGCACTACACCTGACACATAGTGCTGAAAATTTGCAAATAAATAGCGCTGAAAATGCGCACTGCCTGACGCATAGTGCTGAAAATCTGAAGCTAATAGAAGAGCTAGAAGCAGGCAAGCTCAATACCTTGCCTACTTGCATCTAGCATATATGCAAGCAAGTAGGCAAAAAATATAGTTATATTATAAATTTAGATGCAACAGGTATAGCTATAAAAAATGTCTCTCCAAAAAAATCCTTTATGGGTATTTCGCCACTGCTCTGCAAGAAAATCTACAAAATAAAATGGTTATTTTTTGTAAACACTTCTGCGTTAAAGCTAAACGGACACTGCTTGTCAGAAGTTATGTTTACAGTTATACAAATTTGCCTTTGAACAAAGAAAAAAATGCTTAACGTTTCGGAAATCTCTTTCCGAAAAAAATACAATAAGATAAAATAAAAAATGATTATTATTTAAATTACTTTTTTGGTTGTCAAAATTTTGGTAAAAAAATTAAGTAAATAAATATTAAGGTATAGCTATATAGTAATAAATTTAAAATATTTATACCAGCCATAAAAACTGAAAAAATAATTTTCCCACCCATTCAAGCCGAGACAATCTGGTATCTAGATGGCTCAAGAAAGTCGGGGGAGTTTATATTAACATTAAGGGGAGTGGATAGGCAACCCTTCCATATGACTTCTGTCTAGTTTATTTAAAACATAATGTGAAAGGATCGTAAACCGCACAAACTAAAGTAAAATTAATGATAATTTTTAAATCTTTTAATTTAAAAATATATTATGGTAAATTAAGAAATAAAAAAGTGTAATGTAGATTTTTTACTAATAGGTAATTGGAAATTAACAAATTCTTTTTTTTGGTTTGTCAAAATTTTGGTAAAAAAAATTAAGTAAATAAATCAATGGTAATGACCTCAGTGTATCACATTGTATAGCTTTAGTTCATTAAATATAACGTTAACAATATTAATTTTATTGTGGCTTTTAGTAAGTATATGCTTTCCCATCAAAGTAACCGTTTATTTAGACTTAATGACTATTTTATTATTAACTGTGCTCATTCATGAGCGTTATGGATTTATTTGGTTATTTGGAACATAACTACCAAAATTATGATTCACTTTTCTTTGTTGGTCTAGACCAGAAAAATAAAATGAAAATTTAGATGCGTAGATATATTAAATTCTAGTTATACTGCCCATTTATTAACATGCAATAAATATTTAAATATTTTGAATATTTACGTATTTTCAGTCATTTAAAACACAATTAGTTTATCATATTTAATTTAAGTTTTATTGTTAAATTATTTTTGGGTAAAAATTTAATTTTAGTTTAAGTAAGTTTATAAATTTGTAGCTTATAAACCAGACGAATGAGGAAATTAAATGAATTATAAGGATAATGCGTTTTTGATATGGATAAAAAAAATAAAATTAATATTTTAAATACTTTTTTACAGGATTTTTAAAAGAGTATTTTTATTTGAGTAACATAAAATTAATTACTTATGCATATTGGAAGTCTTGGGAGTTATCCAATTGAAATCATTCCTGAATATCTTTGCTTGAGGCTGTGCCTGAGGTATGAAATGTTGAAAATGTATTATTACTGGTCGAACCTGAGGTATTGCATTTGCTACAGAGTATAGAAATGGAGAATGTGTTTTTGACAGGCTAGGTATATAAAAACCTGCGAACAAAAAACATCGTTAATCAAACGGTTAATCAAATTTTAAATTAATTCTTAATTAGTTGTAGTACGTGTAGTACGTTGTATGAGTCTACTCTAATAAAAAAAAACTAGTTATTTTTTATACAAGACGTTAAAATGGTATTTTATCGTTGACCGACAAAAATAATTCCTGAGCGATGAAATCGGGAGTGAATTAAAAACCAAACCAAACCAAACCATACCAATAGGTATGGTGGCTATTAAGATCTGCAAAAAAACGTTTTTTTTTAATTTCATTTAAAATTTGGGTCATACATGACCTAAATACAAAATATTTTCATGGTGTCTGTCTGGCTGTCCGTTTGTAACACGATAACTCAAAAACCGCTAAACCGATTTTAACCAAATTTGGCACAAAAATACTGTGGCACCCGAGAATCTGGCCATTAGTTTTCGGTGGGGGTGAGGCGTTGGAAAGGGGGTATAGGAGGGGGTTAAAAATTTTAAAAAATCGTAACTCCAAAATTACAGCAGCTAGCGAAACGCGGTTTTCAATTTAAGATTAGGAATAATATTTGCAACAAAATTTGTAATAACATCAAAATCAGTCAAAGTCGCAGTTTTTGAGATAAAAAAAAATTGAAAAATTCCTTTACTTTGAAACTGTATTATTTTAGAGAATTTGCTTAAAATATTACAGTCGCGACGAGAACCTAAAATCGGGTTTCGTATTAAAGTCTGATTTTATCTGAAAAACCCACGATTGTGTCGATAAAGTGTGATTAGTGTTTTTCGAGGTGTTTTTCTGAAGACAATTGCGACAACTACCACGCCAACATCAACCGAAAATGTCAGACATTTGCGCGAGTTTGATCCTCTAAATTCCGACTGGTCAATATATAAAAGACGCATTGAAAATTATTTTTCGGCTAACGAAATTAAAGACGCAGTTAGGAAAAGGGCAATTTTATTAAACCTTTAAGTGAAGACGCCTACAAGTTGGTGTTTGATCTATGTTTACCTGAGGAACCAGAGAAAACAGGTTACGATGCGCTTGTAAAATTAATCACCGAACATTTCAAGCCTCCTTCGTCAATTTTTGCTGCAAGATACAAATTTTATCGTGCCGTAAAAGCTCAAAACAAAGACTCCCGTGAGTGGGCAGCCCGGTTACGCAGTTTAGCTTCACCTTGTGACTTTGAAGCAGGGCAACTAGAGTTAGTGTTGCGTGACATGTTTGTAGTGGGGTTCAATCCTGGGTCAGTGCAAGATAGGCTCATGGAAGAAAAGAAGTCTACTAAATTTAAAGATATGATTGATATTGCCGCAGCAAAATCTGCAGTGAGAACCTACAACAATAAAGTTTTAGTCAAACAGGAGCCAGAACTTCTCTATGCTAGGGGAAACCCGAGGAGAAGACATTCTAGAAACTAAAAGAATTGTCTACCAACTTTTTATTAACATATTTTCGTATGGGCGGCTATACGTGCCTCCCGGTGCCAATTTGTTTCCATAGCGAGTTATTATTACTTAGTTATTTCAAGGAATTTATTACGAGTAGAAAAAATATTGTGCTGGGTTGGCGTTGGTTTCTATGTCATTTGACAAATAAATCAAGTCTCTTTAGTTGTCAGTTTTGAGTCAATATTTTTTAATTCTCTTTCGTGTCGATTGCTGATTGAATTGGAGCCAGAAATGGCTCAAAATGAAATAAGTAAATTACCAATGATATTCAGGCTGAGGCGACAAACGCCATATCCAAACTTATGAAAAGGAATACAAATATTTTCAAATATGGAAGCAAGTGAGAGAAGAAATAAAGTTTTAAAGTATCATTGGTGGCGCGCAGTGAATAAGTATTAATGTTGTAATCGCGGAGAAATTTTTTGAGTTTTTTGTGGTTCCTAGCTAGAATAAATTAAATACAGTGTTACAAGTAGTTGACAAAGTAAGTCTTTAGTCTTTAAATAAAGAAGTGCTATAATTAGAACGGCTAATCATCTTTAAAAAGGCAAATTTGTTAGAAAACGCCCCGCCGTGGTCAATAACTTTGGACTTTGAACCATCACATAAATCGATTAACAATAATTATTTGACCTAGTTTTGGACAAGTACAGCGGACGTCGTTGCCAATTGCAATATTTTTTATTTGAGTAACAGATATTATAATATATAATATACACCGTAAGAATGGTAGATACGCTCATATTCAAACAATTTCAAGAAATCAAATCTTTAATACAGAACAGCAAAAAAGAATTAAAAGAAGACATTAAAACGGTGAGAGAGGATTTGTCAATTCAAACGGAAGTTCTAAAGGAGAGTATTACTGTAATACAAAGTAAATTAAACGATATAGAATACAGGGTACAAGCACTAGAAAAATTAGCTAGGAAGAACAATTTGATAATATTTGGGCTACGGGACCACAGAAACCTAAAGGACTTTGAATTAGCTACTTGGGTAACCGAGCAACTAAGAAATCTGTTAGAAGTAGATATAAATATAAGCGATATAAACAATTTATACTACTTAGGAAACGACTCAACGAAACCGCTACGTATAGAACTCAATTCATATTTAAAAAAGGCATTGATTCTTCGAAGCGCCTATAAGCTGAAGGGAAAGAACATTTTTATTAACCACGATCTTTCCAAGAAAGAGAGAGTGGTGAACAAGGTACTCAAACAAAATTTAAAAGAGGCAAAGGAAAAGGGTTTAAGGGCGTACATTAAAAGGGATACTCTTGTAATTGGCAGCGAAACTTATAATTACGAACAATTGGTGGAGAGAGGAAATAAAGGTAACGAATCTGATTGCGAAGTCTTTACCGATATTCCATCTAGACCATCCCTAAGTGCTCCGGGGACACCCGTCAACGAACAACCTGTACAACCTATAGAGCGTCACAAGCAAGAAACTCACTATCCGGATCCAAAAGCTAAGCCGACCAGTACTATTGAATTTACCATTAATCCGGGACATCGACTACGCAAACTCGCAGGGGTTCGGCTGGCCTTATAACCGCATCCCTACCTTCAACTAATAAGGGAAGACCAGCAACAAGAAGTTACTCGAAGCCGGTATAGAAATGAAGATGTCGTCAAGTGTAAAGAGACATTTTTTTTTAAACAAAACGTTAGTGAATTATTTATATACATTGATGGCGCTCGTTTGTGCGCGGCTACAATTTCCTTGTAATTTTAGTCTAATTGGAGATATAAGCATATATCGCGACTTGACTCTGCACTTTTGGGACTTTTAAATAATTAAAATATACTATATGTTTAAATTTAATTTGGTGTTGGGCTAAAAATAAATAGACTATTAATATTTAAATATATAGTAAATACATGGACGTTTATAAACCAATATAGATTATTTGTTTCTTTATTAAAGGTATTTGGAGTATATTGTAAAACAAAAAAATATATATTTTATCTTTTATTCTCTTTTGAAAAATTAGGTGTTTCCGATATGGGTCAGATTGCAAGTTAAATATTTAAAAGCTTAACATATAAGATAACAATGAATTCATATATTAGGGACTTTGAAACAAGGTTGATTGAGGCAGATGTGGTGGATGACATTAATATATGTAAATTTGACATTGAATTATCATCATTTAAACTTTTTCATAATAATATTCGTAGCATAGATCACAATTTTGATGAGCTTCTTGTTCTTTTACGTGGAATAGATTTTGAATTTGATTGTATAGTACTTACTGAAAGTTTTAAAATTTGGAATATTGATTTATATAGGATACCGGGATACAACATTATATATAATGAAGGAAGTCTAAATAAAAATGATGGAGTAGTAGTACTTATAAAATGTTCGTTAAATTATTCCTATAAAATACTAGATATAGGAGATAAGACCGCTGTGTAATAACTTGTTTTTTAGCGTGCTTAAGTGTTGGACAATGAAATATATTAATTTGATACATTTTGATATAGTTAAGAATTTAGTATAAAATATTGTAGTTATTGTTGTAAAAATAAAACTCCTCAGACAAGGTTCTACCTTAAGAGGATATTATGTTTATTCACTATTTTGTATTCGTAAGTTATGTATAAGTCTTGTATATACTTTGTAATTGGATCAGTTTGAATAAACATTATTTATTATTTATTATTATTATTTATATCATTTAATCTACCCTTGCGGTTAAAGTACTATTTTTGATAGATATAAGGAAATTTTAACGGTTGCTATGAAAAAAAAAGTATTAGTGAGAATTCTTTACAAAAGAGGTAAAATTACTAAATCATATTTCTCAGTTTTTAAAATGTTAAGATTTCCTCAGTCTTTGAGACTAAAAGTCATTACACAACTAAGAAATATTGTCTATTATTTTTATTATACTGACAGACTCTAGTACACAGAGATGTAAACATATGTACTTAACTCAAAATTACGTTTTCTCGGAGTTTAGAACCTTAGTTTTATTACAGTTTCGGAAACTTTAACCATTAGAGGGATAGGATAGACAACCCGTCTATATATCTTTTGTGGAGTTTATTTAAAACAGAATTTGAAAGGATCGTAAACCGTTGAAATAAAGATTTGTATCCTCCGCTGATTTTGTGGCTGAATTAAAAGCTTTTAGGTCATGCAAACGTTCGATTTGACTCGATATTAAGTTATTTTTAGCGCTCGCATTACTTCCGTCCTATAACATAGCAGAGTCGTTTAGGTAAATAAATTAATTTTATATCTAAATGGATAAATATCGGATTAAACTGAATTGTATATTTTCAGGTCCAATATATCACAGTTATATAAATTGCCGTTTAAATAAATTTTATGTAAAATTTCTACATTTTTAATACTAGATATAGCATAGCAAGAAATATAAAAATAAAAAACTAATCTATACTAATATATAAAATCCTTAAGTGACTGACTCACTGATTAATCACGATCCTGCTCAAACCACTCAACGTAAGAAGCTCAATTTTGGCATACAGGTTGATTCTAGGCTGTAGAGATCCGATAAGAGGGCATTTTTAGAAATTCCAGTTCCAAGGGGGTGAAACTTTGGGGTGAAACCACCCCTCAAATATTACAATATTTTTTATTTAAAAAACGGTCAAGTTTCCGAAAAAACGCTTAAACACGTATATTTTATTTTGTTTTTTTACATATTTTTAGATTTTTTAAAAATGTATACAGGGTGTTTCGAAAAATCTAGTCAACAATCCTGCTTAAAGCGATTGACGTAAAAAGCTGATTTTTGGAAAACGGATTGATTTTAGGGTGTAGAGGTTCGATAAGAAAGGATTTTTCGAAACTCGAATTCCAAGGAGGCGAAACCACCCCTCAAATATTAGAATATTTTTTTATTTAAAAACCAGTAAGTTTTTAGGAAAAACTCTTAAACACGTATATTTTATTTTATTGTTTTACATATTTTAAGATTTTTTAAAAATTTAAACAGGGTAATAAGGTGAGTAATCACGATTCTGCTTAAACTGCTTGACGTCTAAAGCTGATTTTTGGCAAACGGATTGCTGTGGGGTGTAGAGGACACTGTGGGGTGTGTAGAGGTTCGATAAGGAGGGGTTTCTTGAATCTCAAATTCCAAGAGGGTGAAAACGCCCCTCAAATATTACAATATTTGTTATTTTAAAAACGGTTAGTCTTTCGGGAAAACGCTTGGACACGCATAATTGATTTTGTTTTTTTACATATTTTGAAATTTATTAAAAAATCATACAGGGTGTTCCAATAGGTTGGGTAATTGATTAACCACGATTCTGCTTAAACTGTTTGACGTAAAAAGCTTATTTTTGGCAAACGGATTTTTCGAAAGTCAAATTCCAACGAGATGAAACTACCGGCGATATAATAATATCGCCATATTGTTTTTTTCTCATGCTGATATAAAATGTGAGAAAATTTTATCCAGTTTGTATGTTAATGGAAATTCTTGCTTTACTTTATCATCACCATTACAAATGATTAATTCGACGCATGTCTTAACATAAAACAGTTTTTCTCCGTTATTTTAAACCAAACACCCTGTATGTTATTCCTTTGTTAGGTGGATAATTAAAAAATGAAAATTTTTTGTATTTAAAGTATTTTAAAATTAAGGGTTTTGCTGATATTCCTAATATTATATTACATATAGGTTTTTCAACAATAATTTTTTATGAAAGCCATCTAATGATTTTTACAAAAGTTTGTTTAACTAACTTTTGTAAATAAAAATAAAAGCGTATTAAAAAGGCTATTATGACATGTCGATTTTTAATATATGAATAAAAAAATACTATTTAATTAGCTCATTATTTTAATCATTTCATTCAATGGCCTAATCATAACTCTTAAATCTACGATTAACTTTTCTTCTTTATTTGTCCAGACGGATTTATACAGACAAAAGAAATAGGAAATCTTGAAGTGTCTAGATATATTTTTCGATTACACCTCCAGTATTACTAAATCACTCTATGTCCGACGTAAGAAACGAAGAAAAAGTTTATATATCCGAGGAGGCTTTGCCCTATCTAGACTTATTTATTGCAGTGCAATTTGTTGTTCTTGTTTATCCTTTACGAACTCGACTAGAAAAAAGAACATGTGTGTGAAGATCTTCTAGTGAAAATGGAATTATTTTTAACAATTTTTAATTGACTTGTAATGTTTGTAAGTTTTCTATTTCAAAATGTTTACCTATGATAATTATAAATAGTGATGGAAAAAATCGATTAATTTCAATAATCGAGTCCTCGAGTTTCAAGCGATTGCAATAACCGAGTGATCGCTCGAGCGAAATATCACTCGTATTTAAAAATACGTTTTTACACGTCGCTTGTTGTAAGTACTCGTTAACGCCAAGCGGCAAGCAGTAAGTTGCGTGCGCAGGGCACATATTCTTTCGGTGATGAATGGCAAGTAACAAGCGGCGAGAGATTCGCTTGTTTTAGTTTATTTCAAAGCATTGTCGATGTAGGTCGTAAAATTTTGTCTCTCAGATATGCAACGGATAAATATATATACCTACGGCGTCGTATAAATTTGCTACCTGCAATGTATGTAGAAAATTCGCTCGGTTTTTTATCGAGTATGTCACATTAAAATCGGATTTCAATTTATTTCATTCTAGGATCGCTTGCTTTCGTCGCTTGGTACTCGTCACTTGCATCGCTCGTTCATAATCGAGCGATGACGGTTATTTCAATAATCGAGTACTCGAGCGAAATTTCGCTCGAGTGATCCCATCACTAATTATAAAGTACAGAGTGTCCCATATTGGTTGAAATCATAGGGTATTTCCATTATTAGTAAAGATAGAACGATGCGGTTTGCACAAACCTGTGCCACTTCTTTGTCAAACGGAAGATGCTGTCAACAAAATTTTCATAGCCATCTTCGTTTCTGAGCTACAGGGTCTTTTCGAAAATTTTGCAATTTGTGACAGCCCCCGTATCTCCGTTATTATGACTGATATCGAGAAGGTGAAAACTGATTGTTATAGAACTTTTTACGTAGAATACAGTGGCGTAGTCTGTTTCTCTACGAATAAAATATTTTTGAAAATTTGAACTAAAGTTATGTTTTTTAAATGGAACACCCTGAATATTTATAAATCATATGATCCGCCTTGCTATGCGCTTCTCAAAAATATATATGAATCTATATTTATTTTCATTATTTACAGCAATATTTAAAATATATCATTTTCTTATTTGTAGGCCTTGATAAATAACAAAAAATCGAAATGGTATTTACTAAAATAGTTATACACATATTAAAATTTTATTTGGAATTGATATATTTTTCTTTTTTTATAACGGAATTTATTATAACGGATAGATTTTCAAATATTTAAAAGCTTGCATAATTAGCTTGCGTTATTAAAGCATTTTTCAGGTGTTCGACATTGTGTTAGTTGCCACGAGACATTTCATATTTCAAAAATCCCCAAAATCAGAAATCGAGAATAGAGAAATCCGGGAATCAGGGAGGTTATCATATGGATCAATTGGTTCTAATTTATTGATTTGAGAAATAACAATTTCACAAAATTCCAGTATTATTTTCGTTGTAAGTTAAGTTGTGAAGGGGATGAGCCCCATCTTACTGAAAGTATATTTCACGTAAATTAGTTAAAGGGATATTTAAAAATTCCGATATGATAGCTTCCAAGATTTACCAATAGCGGTAAAGAGTTAAGTTTCCCTAATATATAAATAACTTATTAGTGGCCCTCAAAATAAAACACGAGACAGATAGCAGTATAATATATATTTTTAATAATTCTGTATTTTTTTTATTATCAATCATGGCCTACTAATAAATATGATCTTTGAATATATTTTTTTAAATATTACACTATATAGTGAAAATAAATATAGAGTGGTATATATTTTTGAGAAGCATATG
The DNA here is from genome assembly GCF_002938485.1 of Sitophilus oryzae. Lineage (NCBI taxonomy): Eukaryota > Metazoa > Arthropoda > Insecta > Coleoptera > Curculionidae > Sitophilus > Sitophilus oryzae. The sequence goes on from NW_022146169.1 coordinate 828,433, forward strand.
GCAAGCCAGATCATATAATTTATAAATATACAGGGTGTTCCATTTAAAAAAAAAACATAACTATAGTTCATATCTTCAAAAATAATATTTTCGTAGAATAACAGACTACGCCACTGTATTTTACGTAAAAAGTTCTTCAATAAACAGTTTTCACCATCTCGATATCTTTAACAATACCAGAGAGACAGGGGGTGTGCCAAATTGAAAAATTTTCAAAAAGACCCTGTAGCTCAGAGATGAAGATGGCTATGAAAATTTTGTTTACGGCATCTTCCGTTTGACAAAAAAGTGGCACAGGTGTGTGCAAACCGCACCCTTTTATCTTCACGAATAACGGAGATACCGTATGATTTCAACTAAAATGGGACACCCTGTACACAAGCTGAGTTTGTGTGATAATACAATATTATGATTACAATATTTCTAACTTATTTTTCTTTTAATTTTCTGTTTCAAAGCATATGGCATACTCCAACATATTTATTTTTTATACTCGGGTAAGGTAGACACCTACGAGAATTTTTTAAAACAGAGTATTATTAGTTTTTGGTAAATCTAGAATGGGCTTACAGGAGACCTCAAATATAAGTTCTAATTTTTATAAATAAAAGTTAATTTTGTTTTTTAACAGTTAACTGTAGATTTATGGGTACATTATGCTAGACTGCACAACTTATTAATTGCTAACATACTACTACTGAGCGATGAACAATGACTGAATTGCTAATTGATAATTGCCAAGCAGGTTTCAGAAAGGGAAAATCAACGTTAGATAATTTAATTTTTCTCGAAAATGAAGTAGTCAAATCATTTAGGGAACGAAATCATTCAACAACTGTATTCTTTGACATAGAAAAGGCATTTGAGACCTGGAGATTTGGAATTATGAGTAAGATACACAAATGGGGTTTTCGTGGAAACTTACCAATACTTATCAGATCATTTTTAACTGGAAGGACTTTTAAGGTACGTCTGGGTAGTGTTCTCTCTACAACAAAGGCATTGGAAAATGGTGTCCCCCAGGGATCAACACTCAGCAATAATCTGTTTCTAATAGCAATCAAATCTAGTCGAAGGAATGAATAAAAATGTTAAAAAATGTATATATGTTGATGATCTTGTTATAACATGTGCCACCAAAACTGTTGGAGAAAGCAGTAGATATCTACAAGATGCCATAAACCAAGTTGTAAAAAATGCTAGTGTTAATGGTTTTAAATTATCCAAGCAAAAAACCCATGTGATGCATTTCTGCAAGTTGCGTCGGCCCCACTATCGTCCACTGCTTTTCATGGACAATTGTCCTCTTGAACTTAAAACTGAAACTAAATTTCTAGGCTTAATATTTGATGAAAAACTTACGTGGAAATCACATATAAATGGATTAGTGTTACGGTGCAAGAAGGTTCTAAATCTTATTAAGTGTCTCTCCCATACAACATGGGTGGCAAGTACGGAAATACTTACCCAGCTCTATAAAACCTTGGTTCGTTCAAAGATAGATTATGGCTTGGTGGTATACTCTACTGGTTGCAAATCAACCTTACAGCTCCTGGACCGCGTACAAAATGCATGTTTAAGGCAAGCTCTTGGAGCTTTTTACACAAGCCCCGCAACTAGCCTATGTGCTGAAGCGGGAATAGAGCCCCTTAAATACAGAAGGAGGAAGCTAGCGCAATCACCTCACAACCTCACGTCGCGTCGGCATTAGCAAATCCTAGCCATATAGTGAGAGAAACAATGCTATCCCGTCATATGGAAGAACATCTGCCTATGATAATCAATGAAATCCCTTTCGAAAATCATCCATGGTTAATACCTGAAACTGAAGTAATATTAGACCTGAATAAACTAAAACGTCAAGACACATCGCCTGAAATATATCAACAAAAGTTCCAGAAAATACTAGACCAATACGACGAAAGAATTGTTATTTATACTGATGGCTCCAAAACACAAACTGGTGCTGGATGTGCAATTATTACCAACGGGTCAGCTTTCCAATGGACTTTGAGACATGAAGCCTCAGCTTTTTTCACAGAACATTTTGCGATCTGGAAAAGCCTTATCCTATGTCATCGAGGAATACAACCAATCTAGAGTTTTAATTGTTTCTTACTCTTTAGAGATTGTGTCTAAAATTAATGACATATGTGTCCATGATCCTCTGAAACAAAAAATTTAGACGCTTATTCGAAAGTGCAGCGAAAAAGGAAACAAACTCACGTTTATATGGGTCCCAAGCCACACTAATATACTTGGCAACACAATGTCTGATGAAGCTGCTCAGCAAGCTGCTAGAAGAGATACCATTGATTTCCATTATATTAGTAAATATGATCTTAAAGCTCTAATGCATAAAAGAACAGAAAGGGAATGGCAGGATGAGTGGGCAGGTACACCTTCAAAGCTTTGCGCAATAAAACAGATTCCGTCAACCCCATCCTTACGTCTTGCACTAGGACGAGCGGATGAATCCAGAGTGCATCGTCTTCGCATTTGGCATACTGCGGTGACTCATGCATATCTGCTTAACAGAGAAATACCCCCAATGTGTATAGTCTGTGATGTTGAGTTGACAGTAATTCACATTACAACATACTCAACATACGGTAGAAAGAAATAGATTCGATATACGTGGTGAAATTCGTGATAATTTGGCTGAAGAAGAGAAAACTAAAAATGTTTTGAAATTTAGGAAAGATATTAATATATACCACCAACTGTGATACTCGTCTGTGATACTTAAATCCAACTGTGATACTGTGATAGTTTTTTTTAACCTATTTTTCTTATTGTTTGTTTTTTGTTGTCTATTTTTTTTGTGTTTGGTTTTTTATCCTTTTGTCACTCAATTTGAAGTGTATGTGTCAGTGTGATTTTGTGAATTATGAATTGCCCTTGTAAGATTGAATCCCTTGAGGATATTGAGATCAACAACGAGTTGTATAACGAGTTGTATATGGCTAATGATCCTGGTGATCGATGCCTGAAAAAAAAATGACTGAAATAGTTGGCAATAAATTAACAAAATTCGAATCTGTGTCGGTTGTTGTCACTAGCGCCAAAACTTGAATAATATAATTAATTTTTTGACAATATTAAAATATACACTAAAATATATTTGGAATTAGTAGTAAGAAGTTCTATATATTCCTATTTAAAAACAATATGTACCTTTTATATGGCCCTTATTATATTATAGTATAATATATTGGGTGATTGTATCGAACTGTATATTTATATCTTTAGATAGGTTTTTTCTAAACTTCATCACGGAAAAGAAGTAGAAACCAAAAAGACATTGTTGGTGATCCTAAATTCCCTATATTCAGATTGAAGATACACTGACTGAGTAATCGTTATTGTATACCGGACATAGTTTACAACCTGATGCTTTATCTCATAAGCCTAGTTTGAGCAAACTAAATATTTGACACTCAATTTTCTCAGCCTAATATGCTCGGACAATGTTTGCAAACGGGATTGCATGGACAAACTTACGGTACAACGTCAGCATGTTGACAGTGTAACTCGAGTTTTAACTAATTGTTTTTCATATATTCCATCTTGAGGTTAATCCATCGTATTGTATAAAAAATATATATATAAATTATTTTATCGTATTTTACACTACCGTATTATTTTATTATATATTAATGTACATACTAAGAAACATTTAGATGATGTATTTGATTTAAATATTTTATTTTGGCTAAGTACGAGACTATTAAAAATGTCCTCTTTGCATGCAAGTATTATTTACAGTGTGTCCCATAATCGAGACTCAATAATGAGATTTCTGAAAATAGAAAAGATACGAGGTCGGTTAAATCGAAGCAAAGTGCAATTTGATGCGGGTGTTAAAATCTCCTTATTTTTTCGATTTATTATAATTTTCTTCCAAGTACTTTTAGAGTTTCGAATGAAATTTTGAGGGTAAAAGTTACTATAAGTGCTACATATTTAATGCTAAAAAAGTGTCGATAAACTCATCAGGGACGTGTATATGGGTTATCACTGGAATATTTTTCAAAGAAAAAACATGTGCGCCACTGACTTTTTCCTGTCGATATCAAAATTGTGTAGGCCGTTTAATGCTAATTAAAAGTTATCTCTTGATATTTTGTCGAATTCGGTCTCCTTGATGAGATAAACGCAATTTTATTAATGACAATTAATAAAATTAAAATAAAAGTAAAATTAACAAATTATATTTTTTATCACCAAAATTTCATTCGAATCACTAAAAGCACTTGGCAGAAAATTATAACAATGGAAAGAAAATGAAAATTTTATCTTTCTGTAGCTATCAAACAAAGCAGAATCGGATCTATGTTGACATAAAAAATAAATCTTATTTTTAGGTGAAGAATCTCCTCACGAGAGATGGCACATGTTTTTTGAAACACCCTGTATAAAATAAGCTCTAAAACAATAATAATTAAAAGCTTGACATTATAATTGAACTGACATATCATTAGAATGGATGAGTGGGAGGGGGGTTAATCACTGCGACCTTACAGATTTATTATGGATTTTTGCATTTGCATAACACTATGGCGTTGGTGAAGATGTCGCTTTATATATTTTTAAATACTTATTCGTTTTACGTAAACAAATAGCGATTAAACACTATAAAAATGCTTGATTATTTATCTGGGCATAGAGACCTTTAATTAAAAAAAAATTCACAGTCCTTTACAAAGATGCAACCGGGGGGGCATTGAAAATGATGAATAAAAACGTAAAAATATGATTAGTGTTAATATGAGTGTATTACATACATATGTTTAAATAACGAACTTAACAAAAAACAACAGATTTAAAGATTCACTGAAAAAGTAGTAATGTTAACATTAAATAAAACATTATCAATAATAATTATGCGATCGCACCTATCCGTAAAACAAGCAAGCAAAAAAACCTCGAAAAAACAAAAATAACATACAAAACATCAGGTTAACATGATGACAGATCATGATCAATGACAGATAAAGAATTCTTACGGAAAGTTACACTTTACGATATAGTTTTTTAACTGTTAAAGGCAAACCCCATTTAAACACAAAACTTTTTAATACCTACTACTGTATCTAAAAGACTTTTTTTAAATTACTAAATTCTTAACCACGCTTCTGTTTTTCTTGGCTGTTGTGCGTCACGTCACAGATTAACAGGCCCACGTTTGCACCACAAGGCGATGCTGCAGACCACTAGGTAGACCGGTCGTAGAAATTTATGTTATACAACTTGTAGTCAATCTACACAAATATTATCAAAAACTTTTTTTCTTTTAAAATGTGTTCAGATTTTGTAAAAAGTATAGGTCAAAATCGCAAAACTTAAATTTGATATGAGTTTGTTAGTTTTTAACTAATATAGTGGCGAATTACAAAAATTCCTTTTCAATGAAAATTAAAAGTTCTCGCGACTACGTTCGCGTTACACCTCGAATCGTTCATGCATTGATTTAAATGATTTTTTACTTCTTTATAGAGAGCTAGTGAGCATATAGATGTTTTTTATTTTTCATATTTTTTTATTTATTAAGAGCACTAATACTCTCTTTATAGGTTATTTTTTATTCTTTGAAGGATAATTGAGGAAGATATATTTCGTTATGATGTCACTAAATAAACCCTTGTATAAAATTTAATACTGTCTGGTTTATAATGTTATAATATTGCATTTTCGTACAGCAAACTTTCATTCCCTATTCTACTCCCTAAGGGTATAAATTTCATAAATTCGCTTTACCTTTGTGCCAATTTTTTGTGTGTATAATCCAGAGGTCACCAAGTTTTATATAAATTTTTACTAACTTTACCCATTTGGTTGATGAATTTCAAAAATTTCTTCTAATTCTTTTTGTAGGATTTCATTCTTCTAGACCAAATAGTAAGGAATTTTCATACAACAAACTGTTCCGAGATAATTTTACTCTCTAAGAGGATGAATTTCCTAAAATCGCTTTGTGTAGCTAATTCACTAATGTCGTTTAAACGAACCTTTGTGCTAATATTTATGTATCTAAAGCTGGCGGCATGAACTCACTCTAAAATATCTAAAAACGTAATATATAATCTAACTGACACACCACTGACAATGACAAATAATTTATTTCTGGAGGTATTGTGTGTAGGTGTTTTTCAGGTATGTTTTAGTATTTAGTCGTTTTACACAAAGAAATAGCCATTAAGCACTATAAAAATACTTCATAACAAATCTACACATATATACCTTTCATTTAAAAAAAGAATCATCAAGATTGGTAAAGCGGTTTCGGCGGGATGGATGCAACAAAAAAACCCTTTGAGCTTTTATATATGTATGGATTAATTATTTTTCCAACATATTTTACTTTGCAAATTTTTATAAATATTCAGACTCGCCAATATCGTACTCCACCGTGTCCAGCCTGTTTAGCCAAACGTAGGCCGATTCCTCTTCGGCGGCGTCGTGACCCTGGCCGAAGGAAGAGTCTTGAAGACGCTCATCCGCGCATAGGAATAAGTTGACTGCGTAGCGTATTGCGTATTAATCGATTCTGAAACTTTCTATCTCGTGTATAACATGTTACGCAAGTTTATTATTTTAATCTCGATTTTAATAGATAAATGTGTGAAATGCCACCTGAATATCTTCCGCCATGACATGTTTTTACTTTTTTGTTATGGTAAAGTGATTTGTATAAACTTTATTCAATAACGTATATTTTCCTCCATTTGTGATTTTTTAATTTTAAGCGAAAATTAAGTATAACATTTTAGGAAAAAGAAACACTGTAATATTTAAAAGAATAAGAAGAAATTAGTCTTATTTTGAAAGGAAAATATAGAAAAAACTCTTTCTATAGAAAAAGTCTTTATACTAACCAGAATCCGGTGACATATACGCGGTCTCACCGGAAACATTACTTATTACTTCGCATAACTTGAAGAATATCTACTTTTAATAATGAACACTTCAGAAATACACCAGTAAAAACATTTATTATTTGAGATTAAAACTCGAATTAAATTATAAATATTAGTTACCTATGTTGTTATAGCTTTTATAGGCCTGTTTAACGACTTAATAAGTTACCTAGCGAAAAAATCTGTGCGCGTACCTACCACTATTGTTACAGGTTAATTCGTTAAAGAAATATGTTACACAAGTTAAAAACGCTAAAATTTTAATGGTATTACTTGTGCATTATTGGCCTTATAATGTAATTTGTTGGAATTATATCTTCTTTAAATATAATTAGACTTTTTAACGACTTTTAAGTTACCTAGGAAAAAATCTGTGCACGTACCTACCAGTATTGTTACAGGTTAATTCGTGAAACAAATGTGTTACATATTATTCGTGGTATTAGTGGTATTATATTGGAATCAGCTTGGCATTAGTGGGGCATTATATGAGAAATTTTGGTATTTAATTTGTATTTTTGGCATTACTTTGGCATTAGTATACAGACATTTGTCAGCGGTTTACTCCTTGTAGATAATCAAAAAGTTTTTTGATAAAATTTGCTTTTTATGTCAGATCATTTCTATGAAAAATTACATTAGATTTTTATTAAAGACGCTGGGTAATTAAAACATTGACTAATAAAGCTTGTCCACTTTAAATAAGGGGTCACGAAATATCCTCCTTGGAGTGTTTGGGTTAAGGGGTGTATAATAAATTAATCGTTGTTTTATAATAAAAACCATAAAACATTTATTTGTGAGTAAAATAATGCAATGGTTGGATATCTCTCCTTTATAATTAGGTGACTAAAAATACACTAAAATAATTAGAAAAAAAATCTTGTACTTATTTAGTAATTACGTCAATATTAATTAATTGACTTTCTAGTCTATTTTATTTTATGTACAAATATATTATTAAATTTTAAGCATTAAGTAATAAAACACTTTGTGCCCTCTTATATCGTAAGAGGTTACGAAATATACTCCTGGTTACACCCCTTACAGAAAACAGTGTAAGGGGTGTAAATAAATTGTATAATCACTGTTTTTTATAATAAAAACTATAAAACATTTCTTATTTGTGAGATTAAAAAAACAAAACAATGCATTGGTTAAAATAAGTACATTCAATACATATGTATGTGTTATAACATAATATAGCCATTACTATTATACTATTATTATTAAAATAATATGTGTGTAACATATTTCTTTAACGAATTAACCTGTAACAGACATTTATATGCCCAGTATATTTTTGTTTAACAAACCAATCAGGAAAAATCCAAAACCTGCCATTATAGGAGGTATAAGATGATTAAACTTATATAATGACAACTACTTATCGGATAACAAATTAATTATTACTGTCAGCTACTGTCTAGGTATAATATACCTAGAGTACCTACACCTACCTATGATGTAGGTAGATTAAAGCTTATTTTGACGTTACCTCTCACTTCGGTGTCACAAGCTGAATTTTTCAGGGATGGAAGTACAGTACATGATATGGGGACCCTTATTCCGAAAGTAGTACAAAATTAGACCGGGTAAAGGGCACTATCATCAAAAATCGATATATTAATACCACCGTATAGAGAAAACAAATACTTATTTTTTGATCCACTACACAATAAAGTCTTCGTAGGGAGTAATTTTTATAATTATTTACAAAAAAAACATTTCCATTAGCGCTTATGACCAAAAAACTTTAAACATGAATAATCATTTCTATCATGCGAAAATTTGGTTTAAAAATAGATTTTTTTAAATATAACTTTCATTTAACGAAAACGAAGGCCTAAATGAAAAAAAATAAACAATTTAAAAGTTTCGCTTATGTCGTGACAAGGTATCAAAGCAAACCCCATATTTTTTGCTTTTAAACTAATAAAGATATATCAATAAACAATTAGCGATGTAATGGTTTTTGCGCGCGCTGGCCGACTGCCGCCGCTGCGCCGAGATTTCCTATACCCTTGTATATATGTCGTCATGGTGTGGCAAATGTAGCATTTTAATTCGATTTGGGCTTCCTTATATAGGATAACAGAAACATTTTCAATGTTAAAACTTAGCCTTCGAAACTAATATAATTTAAAAATTAGCGACAAAAAAAACTTTGAGCTTTTATACATAGTTGTTCACCACATACGACACGGAATATTGTAGCTAAATGATTAGATTTTTACAAATTGTAAGTTTTGGGTTAGTTGAAGGACTATTAGAGCTACAATTTAAAAATATTTTTACAAGATACAGAGTGTCCCAAATACCTATGTAAAAATATTATAATAGTCGTATTTTTTTAAATGGAACACCCTGTATATTATTCTATTTTTAGATTCTACGATTGAAATAAAGATAAATTTGATTAAGGTTTACCATATTTAAACCTTACTGTTTTTTAAATATTTTCAATTTTGTGAAATTGCAGTAAAAAATTAAGGCTTTATTACTCCAAGGGTATAAGTTTTTAATACTACATATTTACTGAAGATTATTTATTGATCAGATATTGTGTACCAATAATAAAAATTATATTTCCTTATACAGAGTGTCCAAGAATTTATATTAAATAATTACTAGTTCTAAACGGCAATAACTTTTTTAATTTAAATGGAACACCCTGTATATTTTACTTCACTAAGATGCACAATTTAATTGTCTGTCAAATTGTATTATACCACTTTTTACCTATCTCTTCAAGTTTTCGTAGAAAATGCATTTTCCTATAATTTAGACTTCATTTATATACTATAGCCATGGAATATTGACATTTTAGATTATTTTTAAGATGTAACAAAATTTTAAAGAGTACAGGTACCGTATTGTCGAATAAAAACGGCGTCAGCGATGGCTATGAAATGAAGATCGCTGTTATTTTATATGTAAATTTATATGGGAAATGTCATCGATCGTCATTTCCCAGCCAACTGGACGCCATTTTTTTTCGATCATACGGTACTAATATTCTCGATATGGTTTGCTTATTTCATTAAGAAATAGAAAAACTGTTGAAATGTTTTATTAAAGAGGACCAATTAATATGATACTAGAATTTAAACTATATTAATTGACTGTTTACGTTGATTAATAATAATTGCTCCAAATACTAAAAAACTGAATTTTGTATGTGTATTAGACAGTGTGGTAAAAAGTAACACCTTATAAATTTTATTTCATTGTTTGATGAATGCTTGTTTATAACTACAGATAATTAATTATTAGATTGATTTCTGAGTCAGATTCACATTTAAATTTAGAATAATTTTTATTATTGCAACACAATATCTGATCAATAAGTAATCTTCAGTAAATATTTAGTATTAAGAACTCGATACCCTTGGAGAAATAAAGCGTTAATTTTTTTACTGCAATTTGACAAAATTGAAAATATTTCAAAAACGGTAAGGTTTAAGTGTGATAAACCTTAATCAAATTTACCTTTATTACAATCGTAGAATCTAAAAATAAAATAATATACAGGGTGTTCTATTTAAAAAAAATACAACTATAATATTTTTTACTTATTTGGGACACTCAATATCTTGTAAAAATATTTTTAAATTGTAGCTCTGATCTTTCAACGAACCCAAAACTTACAATTTGTAAAAATCTAATCGTTTAGTTACAATACTCCTCGTCGTATGTGGTGAGTAATATGTTATGATAAGTAAATTATATCTAATTATATTTTTGTGAAAATAATTTCCAATCAGCTGATAATTCCATCATATTATACAACTGTAAAACATTGTGACGATAGCTGGTAAAAAAACTCCGTGTAACACGAAAGTAGTTGTAATCTATGAAGCATACTGACTTTACTAAATAACAGAAACGGCACCGCAACAAATGTACAACGACGATAAAGACAAACATCGCGTCGCTTTAATTCTGGAATAAGAGAAATCCGGATAAGCCGGCCAAGCATTAGCATAGAGGCCTTAGAAGCTTAGGAGATAGAGGCACAGAGGTAAGCGGCAAAGTGCGCCGAAGAATGGAAGCATCAGGTGGAGGCGGCCGGCGGCAGCCCTCTTCGGCGAGGGAGGACCAGTTGTGCTTCGACCAGCGGCTCTAACGCGGCGCCGGTCTGTACTTGTCACGCTCAATTCTCGAATAGTTTACGAAGACTTTATCGCTCTATCGCGCTAGTTTTCGCGGAAGTGGTATTTGGCGCGAGGCTGATTTTTTGCGATCTGGGGATTAGAAGTCGTTTGCTGGCAGAGGTATATCTCTAGATTTGTTTACAATAATTTAGAAAAAAAATCTATATACAGGGTGTTTCAAAAAAATGTGCCATCTCTCGTGGAGAGATTTTTTATGTAAAAATAAGATTTATTTTTCATATCAACATAGGTCCGATTCTGCTTTGTTTCGTAGCTACAGGGTGGTAAAGTCTATATTTTTTCGATTTATTATCATTTTCTTCCAAGTACTTTTATTGTTTTGAATTAAATTTTTAGGGTAAAATTTGCTATAAATGCGACATATTTTAAAGCTAAAAAAGTGTCGACATATTCACCAGTGACGCGCATATGGGTTATAATGGGAATATTTTTCTAAAAAAAGCATTTACGCCACTGACTTGTTTTTCTCTTGCTAGCAAAATAGTATAAGTAGTTTAATATCGATTAAAAGTGTCTCTTGATATTTTGTCGATTTCGGCCTCCTTGATGAGATAAACGGAATTTTATTAATTTACCTTGATCCAAGTCTAATAGCAACATTTAAAAAATTTTAATATCATTAACTTGCGAAAGTTTTAAATAAGTACTCATTGATTCCTTATCAAAGAAATATGAAAAAAGTTCCTGTGAACATGGGTATGGAAATGCATAGTTTTAGAGTTACAGGATGCTAAAACTTTTTAAAATTAGGTTTTTTGTAATTATCTTAAATACCATTATTTTTCTATTTGAAATGGCTGTATGTTGGACTAATAGTAATAATAACTAATAGTAATAATATTTAATACTAAATTAGGTAAAATATATAATTAATTTATTAATTTAATTTTAATTTTAATTTTATTAATTGTGGTTAATAAAATTGCGTTTATCTCATCAAGGAGGCCGAATTCAACAAAATATCAAGAAATAACTTTTAATTGACATTAAACGGCCTACACTTACTATTCCGGTGATAACCCATATCGACGTCCTTGATGAATTTATCGACACTTTTTTAGCATTAAGATATGTAGCATTCATAGTAACTTTTAGCCTCAAAATTTCGTTCGCATCACTAAAAGTACTTGGAGGAAAATTATAATAAATCGAAAAATGGGGGGGGGGATTAAGACTATAACACCCTGTAGCCACGAAACAAAGCAGAATCGGACCTATGTTGATATGAAAAATAAACCTTATTTTTACGTGAGGAATTTCCCCACGAGAGATGGCACATGGTTTTTGAAACACCCTGTATACATAATGTAATGCGCAAAAATGTCTTTTTGAAAATAATATTTTTTTTTGTATAAAATAATGGAACTTGACGTTTGCCGAAAAAATATTTGTATATACAAAGTGTTCAAAAAATGCAAGAATAAATTTTAGAAGGTTTTTCTCCTTTAGAGGGATTCGCCATAAAAAAAATATTAAAGTTTCAAACATGAGTTCGGAAATGCAGAGTATAGTTTATCCAAAGACAAAATCCTTGACAGTGATAGACGTGTCTGTCATTTTAATTTTAAAGTAGTTTATTTTGATTTTACAAAGAAATAAGTTGGTACAACTGGAAGGCATAGCAGAAAATTAATATATTTAAAATTTGAGGGACAAGTGATTACTTCAAAATATTGTAAAAAAAAACTGTATAAAACTGAAAAAAAACTAACCAAGTTATTTTATTAAAAAAAATTACGGTATGTGTTAATACAAAACAAAAAAGGGTGTATTTTAAACAAAACAACACATACAAAAATATATAAAAAAGAACTATTTTCTACTATCAAGCTCAAGCAACTTCCTGGTTTTATTATTACATTTATCAATATGTACAAGTAAAAAAAATAATATTGCAAAGGAATAAATAAAACACAACATAAATAAAACAAAATATTTTATTAATAATATCACTTACTGAATTTTATACTTTAAAAGTTGGTTAATTGACTTTAATCTTAATTTTATTAAACCAGTATCTTTTGACATTATCTCTTTGCAGTACTAAAATTTATTATTTACCTATCGTGTCATGTTATTTTACATATACTCCAGTTTTAAGTACCATATACAAACTTTATTTGTGGCTAATACAAGTATCTGGCTCTGTCTCTGGCAAACCGTGTCTCTGGGTACCGAATATTAACTGTAAACTTTTGTCTGGGTGAACACTTAATTTTTCCTCGAGTTTTCCTCCAGTTAATTTTAAAAAACATAAAACACACGTAACAACATTCTATTTGACATAATTTGACACAAAATTATAAATTATAATATGATTATAATTGGGCAAGAGTTTGACAACTCTCAAAAATATTAAGTCGAGTTCATACGCATCGGCGTCCTTTTGTCGTTCATCGTTCCAACAAGCCAATAATATTGAAATATGATCTGTCATTTTTTAAATAAACCAACAAAACTGGTTAAAACAACAAGAGACGACGCCATGACGGATTTATCTATAAACCCATCCATAGTTAATTTAAGAAATATTAGAAACTTTTTTTATAGTGAAATAAATAGATTGGTATGGACATTATCTGTTTTTTTTCTGTCACCGTCTGTCGAAATCTTACCTGAGAAAAAAAAGGGCATATTAAAGATACAGGATGTTAACATTTTTAAATAAATTCAGTTTTTGTAATTATCTTAAATACCGTTATTTTTTTTAATTTGCTGTAGGTAACACTGAACATTAATGTTTTTAATTGTAATTTGTTATCAAGTATTTTAAAACTTTACAATGGTTGCCAATTGAAATTAATTTTTAAGTACTTTGTAATTGGGTCCAGAGACTTGTTACAAATTGGTTTTATTTTTTTTGAAAAAAGTTCTTCATAGGCCATTATTACTAAAACTAATATTGACATATTTAAAAAAAGTCGGTTACAGAATATTTAAGAGCATTATAAAAAAAATAATTTTTTCTTAAAAGTTTAACATCCTGTATCTTTAGAACTACGCATTTTTGGTTTCATGTTTATAGGAACTTTTTTCTATATTTTCTGATTCTATTTAAACACTCTGTATAGTGTGAACCAAAATCATATTAATATTGAAATTTCAGAAAAAAATATTGATTCTTAAGACAACTTATTACAATTTTTAGAAACAACTTTTTTCACAAAGAAATCTCTTAACATTTACTTTTTGATCCAACTCAGGCGTTAATTGGATTTTTATTTGGTCTTTATTTGAAAGAAATTCTCAAAACAGAAATGTAACCATTTTGAATTAAAAAAAACTGTTTACATTAAAAAAATTAAAATGGAGGTCACTTATCAAATTTAGTTTTTAGACGGAATTAGTATTCTGGTTATTTCATATACGAAATGTTCACAAAAGCTGCTTAACGTTTAATATTTCAGGATAGAGCAGATTAAAAAAATAAAATAGTAGTAGTAATCTAACTAACAATGAATTCTAAAAAATCTTGACCTAGTAATTCCTTACATAACATTAGACTTTTTTTGGTTTGTGAACATATTTGTATAAATTAAGATTGACATGTATATTGTGATTTTGGTTTAATTTGTAGTCTTTATTTTTGAATAAGCATTTGCTTCAGGAATTTTTTAGCACTTATTCCTTTAAACCCTGCATTTAATAATTATCGTAATTATATTATAAACCATTTGTTATTTTATACATTTCAGTATTATCATGAGTTACTAATTGATATATTTGATGTTAGACAGCTCTACATGCTATCGATTAATTAAAGTATCTAAAAGACATAAGGTTTAATAAATTATAAGTTTTAATTAAACTATTTCAGGAAAATGTATCAGTAAAATATAAATAAAGTGAACACAAATAATTATTTAGTAGTTTAATTATATTTATAATATGGCCATTTAAGAATTTAATTGAGTTTTTTATTATTTTTATTATCTAATACACCAGATTAAAATATTAGATTATCTATTTAATTAATAAAGAAAATTCGTTAAAACATACCGTATGATCGAAAAAAAATGGCGTTAGCGATGGCTATGAAATGAAGATCCCTGTCAATTTATATCTAAAATGGTATAGGGAATGCCATAGATGTTCATCAATCCAACTGGACGCCATTTTGTTCAATCATACGGTACTAAAATCTATTTTAATAAATTCTGTATAATATATCAGCATATCTATAATGTTAGATTCGAGAATATAAAGTAATAACTTTGTACTTAAAATTCAATGAAAATGGTATATCTAGTGGTACTAAGTAATGTGTATTGGCTTAATATTTCTGAAGTAGGTACTAATTGTTTCCTTGGAGAGTTAACAAATATTTATTTATTAATAAGCAATTAAAATTAACAATTATATACAGAACAAAAATAAATGCAATTAATAATATTGATTCAGTAATCTAACAAATATTCCAGAAATAATTCTTTCCAAGAACACTAAAAAACTTGCTATAATTTTCCTCAACTTTTATCAAAGGAAATATTTTATTTATTTTTCTTTTAATTGAACAGTTAATTGGATTTATATTTTTACCTTGTTTTAAGGAAACTATTTTAATACAGGAATGTTATAATTTAAGAGAAAACTAAAAAATATGTTTTGTGTTTGGAAATAATTATGAAAAATAATTTGAAAAACAATAACTCAATCTTTTATACATAATAATTAGTATTCTCTATTTCACCATATTATACAGGATGTTTCAAAACAAATGCGAAAAACTTCAGGGGGTGATTCCTTGTTCAAAATAAAGGGTAGTTTGCTTCATAAACGTTGGGTCAAAAGTCAACCATTAGGGAGATATCGCGGTACAAAGATGGGGGAAAAATAATGTTCTTATTTTTTATCTTGAAAACGAAAAGAGATAGACTAATGAAATTTTATGGAAGCATTACTGTTATGAAAACACACTTTCTGGTAATTTTTTCACTTTTTTAAAATGAGTGGAAGGGGTTGAAATAAACTACCCCTATCATTCTTGTTAACGAAATTTAAAGAAAAATCTTATCAAACACATGCAAAAAAATAATTTGGATAGTTTAGTTTGTTTAGAAACTTTTTTTATCTCTTGTATTTTTTTGATAAAACTCACCGATTTGAAATTAAAAAATAAAATGTAAAGCATTACATGTCAGGACTAAAAATATTTTTAGATTAAAAATCTAGTGATAATAATGATAATAATAATAATCTAGATAATAACGTATTGCAGTAGGGTAATGTCAAATAAAACAATATTAGAAACATCCTAAAAAGTGACAGCGGCCTACTAGATTTCTTCCTAAAAAAATTACAGCTTCTTTATCTAAAAATGTTTTTTGTCCTGACATGTAATGCTTTACATTTTATTTTTTAATTTTAAATCGGTGAGTTTTATCAAAAAAATACAAGAGATAAAAAAGTTTCTAAATAAACTAAACTATCAAAATTATTTTTTTTTGCATGTGTTTGATAAGATTTTTTTTTAAATTTTATTAACAAGAATGATAGGGGTAGTTTATTTCAACCCCTTCCACTCATTTTAAAAAAGTGAAAAAAGTACCAGAAAGTGTGTTTTCATAACAGTAATGCTTCCGTAAAATTTCATTAGTCTATCTCTTTTCGTTTTCAAGATAAAAAATAAAAACATTATTTTTCCGCCATCTTTGTACCGCGATATCTCCCTAATGGTTGACTTTTGACCCAACGTTTATAAAGCAAACTACCCTTTATTTTGAACAAGGAATCACCCCCTGAAGTTTTTCGCATTTGTTTTGAAACACCCTGTATATTGAAATTCACCAGGGCAGAGACAGATGAAAAAGTTCACAGTAGAACATTCGTCATATTCACGGTAGACCTAATAAGCAAAAACAGAAAAACAGTCAAAGCTGTGTGTAGTGGGTCTACTAACAGGGCGTTGTAAGCTGAATAAGCATCTAAACCTTGGGATGTGCAGGTTCTGTCAAAAAATATATATATTTACGTCGTTTTTTAGGTAAAAAAGGTCTCTTGGTAAAAATCGCTACGAGTAATGATTCTCGAGATATTTGGAATCGAAATTATCAATACCTGTCGTCATTGATATCTAAATTAAACATGCCTAAATAATTATTAGACTTAAATTTGAAATGTTTTTGTAATGTTAACAGAAACTGTTTTATCATAATTTTTTCAAAGAAAAATTTATGATTAATTTAAAAAAATAAAAAATTACGAAATTCATATTTCAGTCAAATAACTGTCTACTCAACATGTTTATTTTTTGTCAATAATGACGTGTATTGACTATTTCCGTTCTAAATATCTTGAGAACGGTTGTTCGTAGAAAAAGAACTTTTACCAAGAGATATTTTTATGTAAAAAATTACGAGAATGTATACTTTTAAAATAAAGAATAAAGATTCCTGAGTGTAATATTTCTGAATTATAAATTTATGAGTGGGAGACTGCTAAGTTCCAGCTATGTTTTAGTTTTTATGTTATATGTTTTATTTAATTTATTTTTTATATAATTTTTTTTTATTATTTTTTTTTTGTATTTTGTAAATATTATATTATCACTAAAAAATCAAAAATTTACAGAAAAATCCGTAAGTGTAATTTAAATAATTATTTAAATCCGTAAGTTTAAGTAGATATTTTCGACATATTAAAAAATTAAACACAATAAAGTTAAGTTGTAACCTGTAAAACTTGGAAAATAAGTTGGTTATAATAATGGTTTTATAATTCGGAAACTCTCTATTTATTTATCTAGTAATGCTAAAACACTCTATTTTAAAGTCGATTAGAGAAAATAGTATGATTTATTGGCAAGTAATGTAAACATTTACGATCCGGTAAAATTGTGATGTAAGAGGAGGCTTAGCTTGCCTACGGCGGTTCAGTAGTAGACTGGCCAGCCGGTTGTTGTATTGTGTTTTGTCATAGAGCTGATATTTGGGGGTTGAGAGTCTTTTGACTATAAACGTTGCAAGTACTGTAAGGCAACGGGTCGTTTGACCGGAAGAAAACCTCTGGTGACGTCTTTCCTTCGAGGTTGGTCTAGAGAGTTTGAGGTCTCCCTTGTCTTCTCGATTGACACGATGCGGCGTTGGGGTAGAGAGACTAGTGAGGTACCCCAATTAGCTTATTCGATTGGGATGCGAATCTGTTTAGCGGCAGAGTTGCGTCCGGGAGAAGCCCCTATACTATTTCAAGTGACACTAGCTAGTTGTTGAAGATTATTAACCAATATATAACCGAATGATATTTGAATTAGATGGAAAATATGGAATGGGATATATTGAATAGAATATATCAGTGGCTAGGGGCGGAGTACCCCCGGGTGAGTCTTACTATTTAACTATTAATTTTATCCAGATCAGTAAATGTTTGTTTTGTTATTTTCATGTACAATGAGAGAGTGCTTGCCAATGACCAACTAAATGGATATTTGAGGTGAATTTGCATTGTGAGACCCGGTTGAGTAAGCCCCAGAAATAAGCGATTTTACAAACCTTTCATCAGACCAATAGAAAAAATACAAAATCCTTACCAAAATCCACCAAAACAATATTTACTGAACATTACACACGGTTACAAACTATACAGATTAATCAGCACACTTGTCAAAACGCTGAAGAAAACGCAAGAAATATGTTTTTTTAAAAAAACAGCAACTTTCTTGAATAAATATATTATTAACATTAAACGTAATATTGCCCTTGTAAATCCAACAAACACCTCAGAAAAATAATTAAGACAACTTACTAAAATTTTCATAAACAACTTTTTACAAAGAAAACACTTAATATTTATTTCTTTTAACTTGGGAGTTAATTGGATTTTTATTTTGTCTTTATTTCAAAGAAATTTTCAAACAGAAATGTAACCATTTATGAGACAAATTTTACTGTATTATTATGTATACTGTTTCGATAGAGCTGTGAATTAGAGACTAATTTTATATTTATGTAGCTAAAAGCATCGTACTCTAAAATTAAATAATATTTGATATAAATAAAAAATATCTTAAGAAAATAGATAATAATTATATCATATATTAATGATTTAATATATGATATAAAAATTTGATATATTTATTTTTGGGTAAAACAAAAAGTTAATATTAGCATTTATTATTTAGTAGTTGTAATTGAAAAAATATCGCCATAAGTATGTATTCAATTAATAAGAGGTGTGTATCGGAAACTAATATGTTATGTCATCTGGCTTGCTGATTTTTATTAAATTAATTTTTATTAATGTTAACAAAATCATATTAAAATGTATTAATTTAAAACCCCATTTTTTACAATTATTTATATTTTTCTGGAAAGTTCATTCTTTTATACAAACTATATTTGCTAATATACAGGGTGAGTTTTCTACGATGTTCTCTATGAGTATCTCGGAAACTACTGAAGATAGAGACTGGGTTAAATGGGAAAAGAATTGCAGTTTTGTGGGGTCATAAATATGCGCCTTTCAGATTGTTGAAAAAGTTCATGGCTTACTAGATATTTCGAAAAAACAAATTTCGGTTATTTTAAAAATGGTCTCTAATTCCATTATAATCTATTTTAGACAAAAAGTTTTCTGATAAAAGTTATAGATAATCACATCCTTAATGAGATTGTGTTCTACTTTTTTTTTCTAAAATCTGTCATTTTTGACATATCGTCGGTGAAACGTGATAAACTGCTAACTCCATTATTCCTAATTTTACAGGAGAGCAAAAAACGGTACAAAAAAATATGTATACATGTAGGAAGTATTTTGATGCGTTAATATGATAAAGAGATAAGAATTTTATTTGCTGGGGAACAATAAAACTCAATATTTCGTGTTACGTCATTTTTTTCAAGTACATCATTTTAGTACAAGTCCAAAAACGAATAAATTTGTCAAGAACTGAAGTAGGTTAGGTTGAAAATAATTTAAAAATTAAACTTATAATTCTTAGAAAATATGGTAGAATCCTTCCATGCTTATCCTAATTTTTATACAACGGCAGTAGACCGAGCTTGGAAGACCAGTGCGTGATTTTATTAAATTTTTATTACTTTTCTCTTTATTTTTTTAATTTTTATAAAAATTATGTTTCATTTATATGAAAAAAATAAAACTGATTAGGTATTATGGGAATTCTTGTACAAGTAAGAAATGTTATTTAAACTATTTATAGCACGCCGATGAATTGCTCGTATATAGAGAATTTTGTTTTTTCCCTTACCCTTTACGGATACCCCGTATTTACAGAACGGATCGACGCAGAGTCGGACTGGCCATATTATATAGATAACTATGGGGGGGGGCTGCCTTCGCGGACCCCCCTATAGTTTATTATTTATTCTTAACAATATTTGCTTTTGCATAGCGTTATGGAATTTGCATTGCATTGGTTTACCTTGCATTAGGGTAGTTCCCCGATTTCTATACAGGGTGAGTCTTAAATAAGTGCAAATATGTTCAGGGCTGGTAAATCTCGATAAAAGAAACATAATATTTTCTCTTTACCGTTTTTTCAAATAAATCCAAAACAACCGAGTTATTTCACTTTTAAAATTTCCAATTTTTTGCTATAATTTTGAGAATCATTGGATTTTCTTTCTTGTAAATTTAATCTACTACCTATGTTACCATATTACAAACAAAGAATGTTTTTAAACTAAAAATTAAAAAAAAATTCAATTTTTTTTTAAAAAATTCCAAATTTTAAAAAAAAAATTCGCGCAAAAAACCTCATAATCGTGTTTCTTGGGTCGAAATATACTACCCTAAAAATATTTGCACTTATTTAAGACTCACTCTGTATATAATAGGGAAAAATTGACCAAAACGTAAGGCGAAAAAATACGCAAAAAAACACACGGGTCCCTCCTTACATTGCCGCCCGGGCCCCTTTGGCCTAGCGCGACCCTGGATCGACGTACTGTACTAAAAAAACATACGACTAAAAATCTGTGTTTTTGCTTTAGCGTTATCGTAACGGAAATTACGGAGATAGCAGCATTTCGGTGGCTATTTCAGATCACTAGGAGTTAGCAGATATTATTGAGTTAAAATAAAAAATTTTCTTTAATGGGAAAAAATGTGTTTGCTTTCCCTATTTATAGAGTATTTTTTTCTCTTTCTAATGGTATAAAAAAACTTATTAACGTAAAAAATGGAGTTAGCAGGTTATCACGTTTCACTGACGATATGACACAAACCTATGATTTTTTAATTGGAAACCATAGTTGGCCATTACTAAAAAGCGCCATTTTTTAAGATTTTCAGTGATATAAACTATAATATGTTTTTTTTCGAAAAAATACTGAGTTATAACCAATTCTTATAATTCTTAAATAATTTCACTTAGTTAGCCATGGAAATAAGTTCAATCGTCGTTGCTCTCAGAAATATCAAACTGTCACATCCAAACTTTGTAAATTAAAATAAACAAAAATTTTAAATATGAATATTTGTAAATACTTTTTGGTTTAGTTGGGTTGGGTTCTCAAAAACATATTTGGTAAACTCAAAACAAATTAGCATTCTATTTGAGGCTAAACTAACCGACGATCACAGGCAGAAATAGAATAACAAAACTAAAAATATCTTTCATAAATTGTGTTATACTAATATGTTAATAACTTATAACACTGAGGGCTCAAATTATAGATGGATTAATTCTATATAAATGTTAAAAAAAATTCATTTATACGTTAAAAGGTTATTAAAAACTATTAATTATAATTTTATTAATATTGTTAAAAGAAAAAACTCTACTTTTTTAATACAAAAAAGAGATTTGTTTTTATAGTATGTAATCGATTTTTAATTAATCTGTATCCTTCTATTTAAAATAAGTTTTTTGAATGATTGAGAAATGTGTGGGCAGATTATCAATGTGTCATAAAGTTAACGACAAAAAAAATACTAGGGACTTTAGCTCGGCATAAATCCTTATAATGAAATTACGTTCATGAAAATGACACTCGCGATATTTCCATACATTCTTGAAATATTAAAGGAGGTTTATATTAAATATTTAGAAAAATTAGCTTACATTTTTATACGCGTTGCTAACAGTAGATATTGAAAATATTCTTTAAACAAGTTATTAATTTACTTAAATCTAATTTTCTTAACATTCTCTCCTACAACATACATTTTTAAAATTTTTTCGTACATATTAGAGGTTTATTTTTGAACTTAATTTAAAATAAATCTTAAAGTAGCTGTATGATTGATTTTGCTCTGCTGATTTTGAATTAACTGCTTTTCACTATTCGACTTTAATCTACTTCGGCTTACTTCGCGAGTAGGGAGGAGATCGTTTAATAGTTTTACTCCTCATGTTTTGTGATTTTATTGTGATATTATTATTGTGCTTTTCTCTACAAATAATCCTTATTATTTATGTTTAGAAAAATGTCTAAAACACACCCCAAAGACTAGTTTTGATGTAACAGATTTTGGCTATAGCCAATGAAAATGACGCATTTCCGCAGGAAAATTTTTGTATATTTGTACTCCTAACGCCTTCTAGAATGCACATATAAAGTCATTTTTTATATAAAAATTCAGCTGTTTAGCTGGTTCAACTTTCGTTTGAAAGTTGAGCCGAAAAATATTATGATACAGACTTTAGAATTTTTTTTAGAATTTAGAATGAGTGGGAGGGGAGTTAATCACTTACGACCTTACAAATCCATTGTGTCCCCCTTTCTTGAATCATAACTCATCATACAGTCCCAGGGCTTTGACAAAAGCCAGTATCTGGGACGGTTTTATAGAGGGTAGTTCTCCATCTCCAATATCAGTCGTCCCAAAATTCATGGCACGAATGGTTGTCGTCTCGGCGCACTCAGTGATGAGGTGTACTGGTGTTTCCCCATCTTCCCCACAGAATCTGCATTCGCCGTTTCTTCTTAGTTTCAATCTACTGAGGTGTTTATTGAGGAGACAGTGTCCTGTTAAAAACCCCGTGACAATCCGAAGATTGTTCTTACTCAGACCCAGGAATATCTGTGATTTTTCTTGATCATAAGCCCTCAGAAACTTCTTCGAGTGTCTTAGACCATTGCAAGATACAGACTTTCTAGACACTGTTTTCGCTTTTTGTCATCATTAACATTATTAGGTAATTTAATAAATAATTTAATATTATTAGGTAAAATAGCAAATATTTTACGATTTTATGCAAAATTTTCATACACCTCACCTCGGCACCATAAAGTCGAAAATACAGTTTGTTTCGATCCTTGGCAGTTACGTCATCATTTTCGACATTATATCGGTTTTCGTGATTTTTTCATGACAAACACGGACAATAGAATGATAATCGGTGACGCAACAGCCAAGGATCAAAAAACAAAGCGTAGATGAGTATGCTTCTAGAAAATATCAAAAATATTATGAAAACAAAAATAATCACAGGCGGATCTTTTTTGTGTTTGAAACTAATAATATGCAATTTGATTTTGTAGATTTAACTGTTTTTTTTATTTTCTCCACTTTCAAGTCTGTTTTAAATTATTAGATTTAAGAAAAATTTTTGCCCAAATTTTTTCAAAAGTGTTATTAAATTTATTTCGTTGAGCGCCTGATTGTTTTTATTTTAACAAAATTATTCTTCAGAATATGTTTATTTATGTACTGCAAAATTTTATTGGTGTGTTTTTGCGCAATGTCTCGGGGCGCCTCGGGTCCCCTCGGCGAGTATGTACTTCCAGCATTATAGTTAATAATCGTTTTAGTAAATACTAAACTTTATTATAATTATTTGTAAAAGCAGTATGAACTAGCGATGGGAACTATCGAATGAATTAGACTATCGAATGGTTAATGAATGAATGATTTCAACTATCGAATGGTTTTATTCGAATAAAATCATTCATTCATTTGTATACTAAAGCATATGTGACAACCTCGCCGTGCGACTAAATGGTTATCGTTGAGCCACGACTATCGAATGCTTTTGATAAATGAAATTTAGTATTCGTTTGATTTTTGTATGCGTCAGTGCATTATTAGTTCTTCCAAATTTTTATAACTTCGCCGTATAAATACTGTGCTATTTTTGCGTTTATTAAAATAGTTAAAATACTAAAACAGTAGTTATTTTTTAATTTTATTTATTGACGATTGTGTGCATGTGCAGGTGGTCAAAATTTTTCCAAAAATTTGTGTGGTTTTCCGTAGTCCGATCTTTCAATTATTTAATTTTATATGGTATATGGTCTATTTTTTAATGGTAAATTTTGAGAAGTAGCAATTTTTAAGAGAGATGAGATGAACTTACAATTAATTTTAAAAATACATATTTGTATTTTAGATGTTTTAATAATATGAATTAGTTGAACTTAATAATCATATTTAAGTAATGTGGTTGTATAATCATATTTAAGTAAATGGTTATCGAACTCAAACTATGGGGTGAGAAAATTAAAATGAAAGTTTTACACGTGCCAATTAAAAAAAAAAGTTGACGATGTTTGTATTTTATTTATGCTAATTCTCTTACATGTAGTTTTTTGCGAAGAAAAAATATTTCATTTATTTTTTAAAGTAAATGCCAGTAAAAGTAAATATAATTTTTAAATAGTAATATAAAGCACCTAATATAAATAATTTTGATTTCTAATTTTTTATTTATATTTTCCTTCCATTACACTGCATGCTTAGAAAATTAATAAATGTTTATATTTCATGATTTTAAAATTTGTTGTTAATATAAAAAATTAGTTCTGTAATTATTATTAATTAATAAACCAACGTTGCCAAAAAATTTAGAGACTATATTATTTTTAAATAGGATCTAATATAAATAATTTTGACATCTAATTTGTTGTTTATATTTTGCTACTACTTAAAAGAAAATATTTATATTAAATGATTTTAAATTTTGTTGTTAATAGGTATAACAAATTATTACTGTTATTATTATTTATTAAACCAGTCTTTGCTAAAAACATTAAAATAATTTTCCTACATCCAAAATAACAAGTATTATTGCAGTGTAACAACAGAATATTAATAAAAAATGCAGAATATATAGACATACTATCCCTAATTAACTAAAGCCAAACAATAAAATTCTTTGCTAATATCAACTAATACCAAAATATGGCAACAGCGCCTTTCATAATGTATTTTCTGTGTAAATACTAGCACCTCAATAAAAAAATATAATGTGTCCTTATCTATATCTGACTCCGCAAAATCAAAGATGCCGGCTTCTTTCATAGCATTGCCACCGACCGCTGCCGGGTTTCTCGGAAAGAAACCTACGTCGCCGGGCGACAACTAAAATTCAGTTAATATTTTATTATAATCGATCCTGACGAATGAATGAATTTCATAAATGAATGAATTTTATAAATGAATGGTTTTTGCTGCCGAATTACTAGAATACAATATTTCAAGGCAGATGACGGATCTATTCGATAATTTTTATTCGAATAGTTTTCAACGAATGTTTTCTTACTAACTATCGAATTATTCGAATGAATTGCAACTATCGAATGTTTCGATAGTATTCATTCGATAGTTCCCACTACTAGTATGAACCAAGCAAAGGGTTCTACTCTGAATATCTCTGTTTTAACTGTTCAAATAATAGCGAAATATTTGAGTTGCTGTATAACTCCCGCAAACAGAGCATATATTGTGCTTACTTAAGAAACTTTTTCAATTAAATTTAGTTGTTAGATATAATCATTTCACGATGTAAGTTGGTTATGAAAACGTTCTTTGTAATAATTAAATATAATTGCTGTCATTTTAAACTGGATTTCACATAAAGGTATTTAATGTATATAACGGGGTATATTACTATGTATTTAATAGTTATTTATTAAACAAGAAGATAAAATGGTATTTTATCGTCAACAGAAAAGATTAATTCACAAGCGATGAAATCGCGAGTGAATTAATTTCGGGCGACGATAATCCTATTTTATCGTCGTGTATAGAACGATATTTTTTCCGTAGCGAGTTTTAAAAAATATTCAGATTATTATTTCAAGGAATTTATTACGAGTAGAAAAAATATTGTGCTGGGTTGGCGTTGGTTTCTATGTAATTTGACAAATAAATAAAGTTGTCTCTTTAGTTGTCAGTTTTGAGTCTATATTTTTTAATTCTCTTTCGTGTCGATTGCTGATTGAATTGGAGCCAGAAATGGCTCAAAACGAAATAAGTAAATTACCAACAGATATTCAGGCTGAGGCGACAAACGCCATATCCAAACTACTCCCATTTAAATTCCGAATAACTTATGAAAAGGAATACAAATTTTTTCAAAAATGGAAGCAATTAAAAAACGCGCGAGAAGATATAAAGTCAAGGCAATTTTAACGGTTGCTATGGAAAAAAATATATTAAACTTTAAAATAGATCAAAATATTAAAGCGCCCGTTTTTCATGCCGGTGAGTGTATTTTAATTTTGAAGGGAGAAATTACACTTATTTTTCTAAAAATAAATTTTACATTTCGTTCGTTAAAACTTTATAACGTTTCTAATAATTAAACGTTGTACTACAAAGTGCATCATGTATCAAATGAATAGGATTTTCGGATAGAACTAAAAGAACTTTATTTGTCTGAAAGGAAAAGAGAATTTATTCAGAAATTATTTCGTTTTAAATGTAAACGGATAGTCCGTTTCGTGCATTTTTTAGACGTCTCGCTGAATACAGCGGATAGAGTAAGAAATAATCTGTTTTTGAGTGGAATATTCTTAAACAAGTCCTGTGAAGGCGCAAATACGCGGTTTTCTTTGTTCCTTGATAATCGCCGGCTTGTAGTTGATGAAGGACTTTAATTTGGGATGTCGACGAGAGTTCTTGTTCTTTAAAAGTATTTTCTTTAAAAATAGAATTTTGTAAATAAATTCTTAAATATCTTTTAGACCATAAATTTTCTTAATATAAATATAAATAAACAGAACATAACAAGTTGTAATTAAAAGCAAACAAAAAATCTCATATATCATTGATATGGCGCGATTTTTAAATTCATTGTTGCCAACCATGGACATATTCGGTGCCGGGCTGACTAACTGGAATTTAAATTTCCCGTTAGGGGTTCAGGTGGTAGCACTGCTGTAAAAAATGTCAAGTTGCCGCATATATTTATTTATTTCCTGACATTGTCATACGTTTTGACACTTTAGTTTTGTATTACGAGTTTTTGGTTTAAATAAATAATGTTGTGGTACTTTAAGGTATAACATTTTTTTAGCAGACCTTGCAGTCGAGCACTGTTCTTTTTAGAACCTCTTTTAGTGCGAAGTGTACAAGATAGATTAATAGGCGTAAAAAACTCATGGCAACTTTATTAGAATATTTTGAACGGGAGAGCGGTAGTAATGGCCCTTTATGTCCCTTAAGTGCTGTTAAGAAGGTGAGTTTTGTTGATGTAAATAATAACTGTTTATATATTTATAATTAATTTATTTTTGTTTCCTAAAATATTTTAATTAAAAGAAAAGATATAAAAGTGGGCAACGCTGTGCCGGTCAAGCTTAATCACGTGACTAAAAGTTTATTTGGTATGAATTGTAAAAATCTATGACTCTATGATTCATACCATAACCAAGAATTTCAATGTCAAAACAAGTCAACTATAAATAGATGATATTTTGGCGCCTATAGTATGATAACTAAATATTTTTGGATAGCTTACAGAATGACACTGCTGCGCTGGTGCTGCGCTGCGATCTTTTGGATCTAATGCAGTGGTGGTTACAAAAATATCTTTTTTTTTCTGTAGAATTATTTTCCATTAGCAAAAAACCGAGATTTAAAAAAAATATTCTTATTTAGTAGCTTATAGCAATCTGCACCGTGTTTTTTTATCAATTTTCAAACAACAAAGTTTTTAGTTTATCGTCGAAATGCAAACAATATATTTTAGTTTTCTTTCATACTTACCAATATTTTTTTTCTGTTGAATACAGTGTGATTTTATTCCAAATTCTGTCGACTTTTATGTCAATTAAGTCTATTAAGACAATTAAGTCAACTAGTTGAGTAAGGATGTGCTGTAAAAAATAAATATTTCATTATACAGGGTCCGGCAATAGTGCGTCGGGCATCTGCAGCTCCTAGAATAAAAAACTTGAGAATTTTGTTTAAGTGCAGACCTAAAGTATGTACCAGGATGTATTTCAGGAAAATATTTTAACTTCCCCATATAACACACAATATCCGCAGGATATTCATAGAATGTCGGAATGTCCCATTATAAGATCATCTTATAAAGACATCTATAGGATATCCTCCAGACATCCTGAAATCCTATAGATGTCTCAGAATAGAATATCCTATGGATGTCTCTGTCGTATATCTAATGTACATCCAGCTGAGATATCCAAACATGCTCATGATAATAAAATATCCTAACAATATCGTCTAGATATTTAGGAAAAATAAATAATGTACTACTTTTTATATTACATAAAATGCAATAAACCATACAGATAGATATATATATATATATTACGTCAAGGCAACAAAATATCCTGTTGGTATCTTCTGGATAATCTGGATATTTATGAGGTTGGCCACTCCCAGTAATACAGAGAATTTAAAACGCCCGCGCAAAAAATTTCCCACAGTCCATCTCGACAGTTGTTTAGTTTTGATGGTTTTTGCATCGTGTATTATTCAGTTCTTTGATTTAGTGAAATTCGAGGTGAATTCGGTCGTTTGTCGATATTGGATGGGCTTAAAAATGACTGAAACTAACAAAACTGGTTGAGTTTGACTTAGTTTTTTTCTTATACTCATAGTTCTAGCCTTGTTCTAGCAGAAATTCTATCCTAACCTCAACTAATGTCGAAAAAACGACGAACAACTCAGGTTCTCACAATGAAGAATTTGTGACAAAATTATAGGTGAAAATTTGTTGAAAATCGCTTGTTCTTTATCTCTAAACCCATTTTCGTGTTTGATCTATTCAAACAGAAATCCTATTTTTGGGTTTAAATTGTGAGTTTCTGGAATGTGTGGTGTTAGAAATTATACCTGTATCCTGTGTGCTAACTTTGATGTAAACTGTTGCTGCTAGCTCTGCTGCTAGACATAAACTGCTAAACTCCATAAAGGGTAGTATAATCTGGTATAATACCATACGATCGAAAAAAACGGCGTCAGAGGTGGCTTGGAAATGAAGATTGCTGTTATTTTGTACGTAAAATTATAGGAGGAATGTCATCGATCGTAATTTTCAAGCCAATTGAACGCCGTTTTTTTTCGATGGTACAGCATAAATTGAAAGCTCTTAACTCATACAAATAAACTTCTAAATTTTGACGCAAAATTCATTGACATAATATGTAGGTATATTTTAGAGCTGTTAATAAAAATATCCAATGAATAACGTCAAAATGTGGCTAAATAAAACTAAATCGCAAACGTTTTTACTATAAACTAAGGATGAAGTAAGTATTGTCAAATAACAGTCCTCATATAATGCCCTAAAAATATTCTATAATGCTCCCAACATCATCCTTGTATTATCCTAGAAATATCCTAAATAATCGTAAAAGGTTTGCCTAGGGATGTCTTGAAGATGCCTTTTTTTGTCCCACTTGGATATCCCATAAATATCCTCCTCTGGTTTTTGGATATCCCTAAGATATTTACTATATCTTTGGTCGATATCCTCAAGATATCTATAGGATTGTGTTGTGTTATATGGGTCTATAGGGTGGCTCAAAAAAGTGTGAGTGGACCTGGATGATTTTTTTTAAATTGAACACCCTGTATATTATTGCATTTTTGGCTTCCTTTCAGATCACTTTACATAACCCTAAGATATGAATAAATATATTTCGATAGTTTCAGAGATATTAATAAATAAATAAAAAATATATATTTTTCAGTCCTTTTCCAAAAAATTATTAAAAATACAAGAACTGTTCTGAAATCAAAACTATGTTAGGTATTTACTTTAGATGGTCTATTCTTACTTTGCTATAAATATGGTAATCGTAAATCATACAGGATGTTCAATATTCTACGCCAAACTTTCTAAAATATAAAATAATTTTTCTTTGTTTTCTTAAAGGGAACATCCTGTATATTATTTTTTTATTAGATGGAGCATTAAAAAATGAACATTTTTTGAATTTAAAGTATTTCAAAATTTTTAATAGTTTTCCGGATACACGCAGTATTATTTCATATGGCGCTTTCAATGGTAAAATACGAGAGAAAAATCATTGGGTGGCTTTGATAAAAATTTACTGTGGAAAATGCCATATGAAATATAAAATCGCAAATATCTGCGAAACCGTTAAAAATTTTGAAATACTCTAAACACAAAAAATGTTAATTTTTTAATTGTCCTTCTACTGAAAAAATAATATACAGGGCGTTCCATTTAAATAAACGATGAAAAATTATTTTATATTATAGAAAGTTTGGCGTACAATTTTGAACATCCTGTATGATTTACGATTTTCATATTTATAGCAAAGTAAGTACAGACCATCTAAAGTAAATACCTAATATAGTTTTGATTTCAGAACAGTTCCTGTATTTTTAATATTTTTTTAAGAAAGGCTGAAAAATATATATTTTTGATTTATTTTTGAATATCTCTGAAACTATCGAAATATATTTATTCATATCTTAGGGTTATGTAAAGTGATCTGAAAAGAAGCCAAAAATGCAATAATATACAGGGTGTTCCATTTAAAAAAAATATCCAGGTCCACTCACACTTTTTTGAGCCACCCTATACAAGTTAAAATATTTTCCTGAAATACATCCTGGTACATACTTTAAGTCTGCATTTAAACAAAATTCTCAAGTTTTTTATTCTATGAGCTACAGATACCCGACGCACTATTGCCGAACCCTGTATATAATAAATTTTAGTAGTTACTACTAGTTCTAAATTATACATGGTGGCAATTTGAAAACGAACAGTATTTAATATTACCTCTACCGATGATAGTATGAAAATTTGGCGAAACACGTCAATTTACATATCAAGGGGGATTATTTTTGAGGCATTTGTTGTCGTGTTACTTTCAACCCTTTGACCCCCAGGGCCCCTTTTACCCCTCAAATTTTAAATGGCAACCCCTATTTCTTTTACCATTTTTGTGTTCCTTATAAAATTCTCAAAAAAATAATGCAGTTTATGTAGAATTCTATAAGAAACACGAACATGGTAAAAGAAATAGGGGTTGCTATTTAAAACTTTAGGGGTAGGTGCCCTGGGGGTCAAGGGGTTGATAGTAACACGACAACAAATGCCTCAAAAATTGTCCCCCTTGATATGTAAATTTACGTGTTTCGCAAAATTTTCATACTATCATCGGTAGAGGCAATATTAAATACTGTTCGTTAATTGTCACCCTGTATGTTAATTCATTGTTATCAAATTCTTAACTAAAAACTTGTAATATAAGAGCCCAGGGTCGTTCAACAAAGTTGAAGAGGTAATATTTTGGCCAACTGCATAAAAAACAATTTAAATAAAGGAATCTACGTTGGGTTAAAATATTTTATATTGCGACTTACCTCGGATGCGCTCGACAGAAGCAATGTTAGGAAAATTTGAGAATAGGTTACACAAATTAAACGGTAAATTTGTAAATAGCCCTATTTATTTTTATTATTTAAATGAGATGAAAGGAGTGCCGTATTCTGCCTGGAATTCACAAGTAAAAGTTGAAATATGAAGAAATATATGAAATTGAAGGAAAAATTGAAATATGCAATAATATACAGGATGTCCCAGAAATAAGCGCAAGTATTTTAACTGGTAGTATAGTTTAACCCCAGAAACACGCCTATGAGGTTTTTTCGCGAAAAATTTTTTTTGAAAATTCGAAATTTTTTGGAAATTTTTTTAGTTTTTAGTTAAAAAACATAATTTCTTGATAATATGGCAACATAGGTATTAGATTAAATTTACATGAAAGGAAATCCAGAAAAGATCCAGTGGTTCTCAGAATTTTATTAAAACAACCTTTTTTTTTGAAATTTTCAAAGTAAAATAGTTCCGTTATTTTGGACTTATTTGAAAAACGATAGAGAGAAAATATTTTTCGTTTATCGAGATCTACCACCCTTTAAAACACTCTGGGACACCCTGTATAGGGAGTTCTATTTAAAAAAAAATAAAACTTTTATGTGCCACTCTGTATACTGAAATTTATTACTTGATAATATATATTTAAAGATTCTATAACTTTTGTATTTAACTTTTTGCGGTACCTCTTATATTTTACCTAATAATCGACCGTTTCCATATACAACAGCGATCATGTATAATACCGGGTACGTCTCAAAAGTGGCTCACCCCTATAACTTTTTTATTTTTTCAGATAAAAAAACGAGATTTGGTATGTTAGTATACGACATAAATTAGGATTGATTGACGTATTCAATTGTTTTTGGTCACTTCCTGTTTCATCGGAAATTACTACAGCTTTTGATTTTTAAATGGCACCCTCGCTATATTTTTACTCCATTCGATAGGAAATGACGTTCTGAATAGAATGACATGAATATGTCAACTTTTGACATTCTCGCTTAATAAAAAATTGTAACTTAAAATTTCAATCTAGAGTGCCATGGCTGTGTTAAAAACACTAATTCTTAATCAAGGAGCCTTGGAAAAATAAATTCGATGGTCTAATGGTTTTAGTATCTTGTCCTGGCCAGTGAGAAAATGCTCAAATCGTATTTTTAATAATATCTCAATTTTCTCAAATGGAACGAGGGTGGCTCATTAGCATATTTGGAAAAGGCATTTTTTTACGAATAATTTGACACCACACACTTGGCATTTCGAGTCAAAAATTTTCGTTACGAACCGCAAGTTATAATATCAAAAAAACCGTATGCGAAAATGTCAAAAGTTGACATATGACATATCATTCTATTCAGAGTGTCATTTTCTACCGAATAAAGTAAAAAAATACCGGGAGTGCCATTTACAAATCAAAAGTTGTAGTCATTTCCGGTGAAACAGGACGTGACCAAAAACAATTGAATGCGTCAATCAATCCTAATTTATGTCATATACTAACATACCAAATCTCGTTTTTTTATCTGAAAAGATAAAAAAGTTATAGGGGCGAGCCACTTTTGAGACGCACCCGGTATAATTCTCAGATGAAATAAATAATAAAATATATGTTTTAGTTAACAGTAGTTAAATAATGAGGAAACATTATTTACTTTACCTTTAATATCATTATTTGTCACTATAACCAAAACTTAAACAAAATAACATCAATGCGTCTCGAACGGTAGTCTCAAAGCTATTACCTAACACCTATCATCTCTGTTTTTTGTCTGATTTTTCTCTATCTACTTTGCATATAGATATTTTAAAAATCAATAATGATTTATGTATACAGAGTGTCTTAAAACTGAATGTTTTATTTGTTTTACTGAATTTAGAGAAATATGTTTATTTTTAAATAGGCGAGTCATCTGAAACTTTAAGTTGTTATTTATTTAAATTTAAATTATGTCTATTCTTTACATATTTACAGCTTAGTGATTGACTTTTCCTCTATTTATTATTGCCTATTTTTAATTTGCCTTTAATCGTTAAGTATTTTAAATTTGTTATCAAAATCTTAATATATTTTTTTGAAATCTTTACAGATAAATTTACTGTTTAATGAAAAGGACATTTAATGTCTTGTATGTCCAAATCGAAGTTCATCAATAGATTATTGTCAGTTATGAACACTTTAGTCTAAAATCACCCATTAGAAGTTGTTAGCTTTAAAACTAAAGTTGAAGTTAAACGAGAAATATATTATATAACATCTTGTACGTCCAAGCCGAAGCTCTTCTTGTGATTACTTCTAAACTCTTTAATACAAAATCACTTACTTTAGCACCTGCTTTAGCTCTTAAAAAGCGAAGCTGAACGTGACAAATTGCATGGATTAAACTTTACCAACATATTTTATGGGACGAGTAACATAACCCTCCCGTTGCACCTTAAATATCTTTAGCTTTACAAGAATTTGGAATCTCTACCAAGGATGAATTTTTTTGGAAGTAATCCACAGAAAGAAAAACAGAAAAAAAATTAACTAGATAAAAATAAAATTACAGGAAACTTTAGGTGACATAAGATGAAACATACATTTTTCCCATTTGTGTCCAAATAATTTGCACACATAATATAAATATATTTTACAAATAAAGTTACAAAAATATGCACTCTTTAATATACGATTTTGGGATTTTAGTAAACAAAAAGCTTTTAAATCAGAAGCTCAGAAGAGATATTAGATAAATTATGTGCTTTTGATATATAGCCTGTCCAGTGACAGGATTCAGGACAGTGGCACTTGTGTCTGTCATTTTATTTAATGGGCATATTTATTTTCTGTCACTTTTTTTTGATGTCGTCTGTTGTAGCCTTTCTTGGTTTTTGGACATACTATAATGACTCTACCGGGTGCGTCTCAAAAGCGGCTCACCTTTTTTTTTATTTTTTTTTTTCAGATAAAAAAACGAGATTTGGTATGTTAGTATATGACATAAATTAGGATTGATTGACATATTCAATTGTTTTTGGTCACTTCCTGTTTCGCCGGAAATTACTACAACTGGTTCATAATGACAATTTAACTCGAAATACCAAGTGTGTGATATGAAATTATTCGTAAAAAAATGCTTTTTATAAATATAATGATCCACTCTTGTTCCATTTGAAAATATTGAGATCTGATTAAAAATACGATTTGGACATCTTTTAACCGGCCTCAAAACACGAACAACATTAGACGATTAAAAATATTTTTCCAAGTCTCCTTGATTAAAAATTAGTGTTTTTAACACAACCACAACACTCTAGATTGAAATTTAAAATACAATTTATTTTTAAGCGAAAATGTCAACAGCTGACATATGATATGTCATTCTATTTAGATTATCATTTTCTATTATTTATTCTATAAAGAATAAAGTAGAAATATAGCGAGGGTGCCATTTTTTTTCAAATATACATATATAATATTTATTAACTAGAATATATACAACTGTTTAAAAATATACAATTCAACAGTATTAAGCTTTATCTTCATGACAGTTGTTGGGTGCGTCCATCTTCATCTGCAATAGTTTGAAGATTTTTAAGACTCTCTCTGGGCAGGGGGTATCGAAGGCATTGTTCTTTTTTTTATAAATTGGTCTATGTCGTCTACGTTTATACGCTCCTCTCAAATATCATGTTTTTATTTTTTTCTTGAAATTTTTATAATTTAGTTGTGTTAATTCTTTTCGTAACATATTATATATTGTGGTAGTTTCTGTTGTTAGTTTTTGTGAAAGTTTTTTTTCAGTTCTTATGTCTGATTTTCTCCTAGTTTCGTGTGTGTATTTGTTTGTTAGTTTTTAAAGAAATATTTGTTTTTATTAATTTATTTTTGATTTTGTGTAGAAGTAATATATTATGATATTTTCATAGTTGTCTTCTGTTTAGTTCTTTTGTATTTTGGTATACTTCTTCTGTTGGTGTTAGTTTATCTAGGTTAAATATTATTTTTAGTATTTTATTTTGTTGTCTTTGTAGCATGTTTAAGTTTTTTTTCTGTGTGTTGTATTACTCCACGTATTCATTAAATATATATTCCTTGACGACAATAATGTATGATATATTGGTTTCTTTATATTTGGTGGTATTATGTTTTTAAGTTTTTGGAGTGTGGCAGTTGTTATGGCGTTTTCTTTTTTTAAATCCGTGTCCCATTTTAAATTGTTATGAATTTTAATGCCGAGGTAATTGCCTTCAGATATTTCTTTTATTTTTTGCTCGTTTATAGTTAAGTCTTTTGTTTGCTTTCTTAAAACTTATTATTATTTCATAAAACTTATAAATTCTGTTTTAGATTCATATATACTTAGTGAATATCAAAAGATTTAAAAATCAAAAGTTGTAGTCCGGTGAAACAGGGAGTGACCAAAAACATTTGAATGCGTCAATCAATCCTAATTTATGTTATAAATATACTAAATCTCGTTTTTTTTCTGAAAAAATAAAAAAGTTATAGGGGGTGAACCACTTTTGAGAGGCACACAGATATAGTAGTGGAACAGATGTTCTGACAAGAAAAACAATCTTATACCATATTTTAATTGAAACTCAGAAAGCTGTAGTATTGAGTAAATTATACTTATATAATAATGTCTTCTTTTAAATAGAAAAAATATCTTTTTTAAACGTTAATTTGGAAGAACCTTGTTAAGGAGACAAAAGGAGCGACAACTGTTCCGTACAATGTCAATATTTAAAAATGTCTGCTATAAGGAAAGATCTAAGATACTCTATGTTGTATAAGTATTATGTATTTAACAAATTATTTACTTTTTCTCTTCGTCAGATCTTCCTTTCTTGTTTGCCGTAAAACTTTATAATTATACATTTTTCTACTGCTTTATAGCAAATATTTAACTACGAGAAATTGAAGAAGCGTTTTTGAAATAAATTTAAAACGTATAATACTGCATAAAAATGCAATCCTCTAAAATTAAATATTCACAATAAGTTCTCACAAGAAGTTATCTTCTACTATGGTTGTTTGGAATATCATCATCATTTTGTGTAGCCTCCCTCACATATTTAGATAATGTCTTTGTAATTGAGCCCATTGTTGTCTATTGTTGGCTATGCGGGTCCAAGTTATCCCTGCTAATTTAATAATATCCTGGTTCCATCTTTGGTTTAGTCTTCTTCGAGGTTTCTTAATTCCTTGTGGATTCTCTAGTAACATAAATGTAGTAATTTTTCTGTTCCATATTCTTGTCTTTCTTGCCAGATGTCCTGCCCACTACCACTTTAGATATTCAATTCTGTGAATGACATTGTTTACCTCGATTTTTTGTCGTATCAACTCTATTTTTTACGGTTTTTATCATTTCCGTCGAACGTTGTGTGGCCTGCAGTTTCTTTATAATGTCGGTTTTAAGTGTCCAGGTTTCATGTCTGGATCTCTGTCTGGAACTCAGATGCACAAAAACGCAACGGAGAAATTTTTGGTCAAATATAAAGTGCTATATTTTTGTAATTTTTAGCTCTATTTTCATGATTTTTTAGCAAGCTGTATATAATTATATCAATTATTCGTAAACTCAGTTTCTGATACACTTTAGTACTTGGCATATTATACAGAGTTAAACGAGAGGTTGTTTTTTACCCTAACTTTAAAACACCCTGTGCAATAATTTCGTGTGTAAATTTTTCTAAAATATAATTTTAGGGTGAGAACCATGTCTCCTGAGCATTTTGTTTTTTGGATCATGTCAATATATGCCTTGGTTAATTTTTAAGAGCGAAATGAACTTGCTACCAACAAGTTGCAATTTTTTCAATCATTTCTTTTTGAAGTTAATTTTCAATATGATAAGACGGCTTTGGTGATTATTATAAACGCTATACTACTACGAACTGCACATCATGTTCGACGTTTGGGGTATGCTTGGCAGGAGGTTTAGAATTCGCGAAGCGGTACCAGCTTCATTAAATGAACTTCGCTTGGTAGTAAGTAGAAGTTAAAGAAGAATGGGAAAGCATAGTACAATAAGATATATGCAGCCTCAATGACAGTGTGAACGGACGTATACAGGCAGTTGTAGTAATCAAGGGGGGCAATACAAAGTATTAGGGCATATTTTTTACAATTTTTTTCTTCTGTTTTTATACTTGAATATTACAGATGTTTTCTTTAATATCGTTAGTTTTGTTATCGTTATGAATGTTTATTAAAGCCAGGACTGTATTGTTAGTCTTTAACTTCTATTTATGTAATTTATAAATACATTTGGCGCAAATAGAGACATTTATTTAATACTTTTATACAATTTTTAATAGGGACCTTAAACTAGGCCATACCGCTGTCAAATATTGAAAAAAAGATAATATTAAGTCTTTTGTCAAATAAATCTGTAAATCATCAAACAGTTTGTCTACATATTGCTTGTATATGTTGGGTAAAAACAAATATATGATTTGTACAGGGTGGTCGAAATTGGTCTGTTTTAACAGGGAAAACCTATTTACTGACTAGATAGAGCAAAACCGACATAGATCTCATAGGTTCGATTTCTGAGACACGTTTAATAGCTCAAACTGCCTGCTGATATTTTCACTGCCAACTGAGATACGGGGTCTTTTTGAATTTTTTACCATTTATATGCTTGCTCTTTTTGTCGGAAATAATATAAAATATAATATTTTAAATGGAAATCATAGGTGACTATGAGCTTAAAAAAATGCTGGCATTTAACCCTTTCCAATGATATAAACTTATGGGTATATATTTCTAAGAATGAGAAAAATATTAGATTTTTTATCTTTATATCGAAGCGGGCCTTGCTTTTTTGTTGACCTATTTACTTAATAATTTTTTATCAACATTCTATATTAGTATTAGTAATTACAATTGAAATCTATACAATAAACAAAGACCAAAACTAAAAATAACGTATTTTTTAGTGACGAATATAGTTTTCTAAAAAAAATCACCAAGTTGAGTGAGTTACAACGATTTATTAGGCGAACTGGTGTAATAAGTCCAAAAGCTTACCTAGTAGCCTTCTGCAATTCTTCTCTCGTCCCAGTGGTTCTTTTCTTATATATAAGGTCTTTTAATTTCCAATTCTCTCTAAATTCTCCGAAAATAGTTCAGTTGTAACCCTGGGCGTCTTTAATTATGCAGATATATAAATAATAATATAGAAAAAAACCTATTATTAAATTGTGATAAAAAATAATTAGGTAACTAGGTCAACACAAAATCAAGACCCGCTTCGATACAAAGATAGAAAACGTAATATTTCTCTCATTTTTAGAACTAAATACACATAACTTTATATCGTTGGAAAGGGTTAAACGCTAGCATTTTTTTAAGTTCATAGCCAACTACTATGATTTCCATTTAAAAAATTATAATTTTTATTATTTCTGACAAAAAGAGCAAGTATAGAAAAAAACTGACTATGCCACTAGATTGTGCTTAAAAAAGTGCCTTAAAAACGTTTCTACAGAATTGTATTATTCCGCGAAATACAAAAGTTATGAGAATATTTCCAAATGGTAAACAATTCAAAAAGGCCCCGTATTTCAGTTGGCAGTTAAAATATCGACAGGCCGTTTACGCCATTAAACGTGTCTCAGAAATCGAACCGAAGTCTCAGAAATCGACATCTATGTCGATTTTGCTCTATCTAGTCAGGAAATAGGTTTTCTCTGTTAAAACAGATCAATTTCGACCACCCTATACATTAACAAAATATTTAATCCAACTACTTTTTACCTAGAAGAATAAAATAATATTCTCGTATCTTAAATAATTTTTAATTTACTCTTTTTCAAAGTTGCCAACTGTCATAAAATGTAAAATAAAAAACGTACTAATACAAGAGGGTGAAAATAAGAAAAGGAAATAATACAAGTCCAAAGGCTCTAGAAGGAGATTAACTGGCACTCTGAAGACGCTCAGTCGGACTTTGTCTCAAATTGTTGGTTGTAAACCGAGTTCAAGGAGAAAAAGTTTTGTTTCCTCTAAAAAGGGAGAAAATAGCGTTTGCAAAAAAAACATTCTTTGTAAATAAAGTGTAAGGTTTTAGACTGCGCGTTGAAAGTGTGCAAATAAAGATTATAACAAAACACATAATTTTACCCTTTCATAAAAAAATTAAGTTTAATTTAAAGAGGCGTCCATTTTTCTCAAAGAGACCCGATTTATAAACTAAAAAGACTCAAAATCTCTCATTTATTAAAACTATGTGACACGATTTCCATTCAAACTAGCATCATCAGACAAAGAAATAAAAAGATCAAAAAATAATTTATATAAAATGTGAACGTGTGTGTGCTGGGGTTTTAATATTATTTTCATCTGATGATGCTCGTATGACTGAAGCACGGGTCACATAATTATAATATAGATGTATCAGACCGCGATTTTGAGTCATTTTCATTTTAAAGTGTGTAATAATATATATAGTCCATAAATGAACCACGGCTTAATTGTGTACTAGTTTTACGAGAAAATATTGTAACGCCGTGCTCGGTCAGCTTTGGTTGAAATAATGGCCCCAAATGGCTGAAAAATCAGTTTTTAACAAGTATCTACGAAAAGTGCAATTTACAAAATTTTTCTTGGAATAAAAAATAAAGCTTAGGTAATGACCTACAAAAATGGTCCTCCTGTATCCCAAGTAGCATCTTTGGACACATTTTAGTAATGTTTCGTTTGTTCATTTTAAATAATTGTGTCTGTTTTTTTTGACACAAAATGGAAACGATACACCATAAATAGCAGGGGCGGATCGTGAATTTGTGGGACCCTGGGCTGAAACTACTTAGGGGCCTACATAAGTACTCAACTAATAGCCATATCAAAAAACTGTTTCTATAATGATATATTATTATTCTTCTTCTTTACGGAGTCTCTTTCGTGGAGGTTGGCGATCACATTGGCAAAATCTTCACGATTCTCGGCTTTCCTTATAAGTTCTTCAAAAGTTAGGTAAGTCCAGTTTCTGATGTTTCTCAACCAAGATAGTTTCTTCCTGCCGAGACCTCCCTTTCCTTCAATCTTACCCTTAACTATCAATTGTAAGACGTGGTATTTTTCATTTCTCAATATATGCTCTGAGTATGATGTTTTTCTTATTTTTATTATATTGAGCAATTCTCTTTCTCTGCCTATTCTGCTGTAGACTTCGGTATTTGTGATATGTGGATTTAAGTAACGTTTATGTTACTTATAAATCTACGCAAGTATTAGTTGTACAAAAGGCGACCTTATTGCTGTGGTAGCAATCTCTTCCAGGTAAACTTTGGGTGAGAGAGAAACCGAAATAGTGATATTTTATAAGAATATAAAAAAACAATAAAACAATTTTATTTATTTACTTATTATGAATTACTAAAATAAATTGATAGGTTGTAGTCACAGAAATTGACAGTTATTTGGTCATCAAATTCCAAGTCTTTTGTTAGATCACAATTTATGGAAAGAAGTGATAAATTATTTAGTCGATGGTTCGACATTGTTGTCCTATATTTATTTTCTACATAGGAATCTTGGAGAAGGAGCGTTCTGCTTCACAGCTAGTGATTGGCAATGTTAAAAAAATCTTTAAAATGGTATAGCAGTTAGGGAACACGTTAATAAGTTTATTTTCATACATGAGCATAAAAATGTCACTGCAAGAGGTGTAAGACTCAGACATAGATTGGAGTAAGTACGATTTTAATTGAATGCACTCATTCACTAAATGCTCGTTTACGTCATCGGGATGGTAATCAATAATATGAAGTGCAATTTCCAAATCTATGTTTTCGATATTTTTGTCTTGCAAATCCATTAAAAATTTGAATTTTTTGCTATATGTCTCATAGACTTGTCTCCTTTTATTTAAATCCATAATCAGCTTATCCAACGCAACTTTTAACGTGTCTCTTTAAATCTTTCTGCGCCGTATACTGAGAATTCACCTGTAGACTTATCTGAAAATTTTG
Source organism: Sitophilus oryzae (assembly GCF_002938485.1). Taxonomy (NCBI): domain Eukaryota; kingdom Metazoa; phylum Arthropoda; class Insecta; order Coleoptera; family Curculionidae; genus Sitophilus; species Sitophilus oryzae. Next base: position 870,018 of record NW_022146169.1, read on the forward strand.
GGATAATGCGTCTCTTGTTTATGTAATTGTAGTCTATTATTATACTAGTACTTAATTTTTTAGCTTTTTCGTCGTATTCCTGTAACATTTGATCTGATTGATGTCGTATGTTGTTCACAAAGTCTTTTAAAGAAACAATTAACTTGTTGCCTTCACAATCTAAACCAGGGCTCTGTATTTTTTTATTAACTAAATGAAATCTCTCCAAAACTTCTTCCCAAAAGATAATCAAAATTGCAGTCTCGAGTTTCGCCATTTTATTGAATAAATTTCGTGCCTCTTTCCGGAAATCAACTTTCTCATCCTCTTTTTCGCTGAAACTTTTGAACATTTTTATAATGTCATCATAATTATTTTTTAAGGCTTTGACAGCATCATAGTGGCATGGTTGTCTGGCTTAAACTTTTAACCTGAATTTTAATTTTATTTCACGATTCAACAGTTCCCACCTATGGGTCTATTGTTTTTCGCGGGGCCCTGGGCTGCAGCCCAAACAGCCCGTAGGTAGATACGGCCCTGATAAATAGAAAACATTTTCGAAACCTATTCTTCAGGCTGTTTTCAACTTCAAAAATGGGCAACTAATAGTACCAAAATTCTTCAGCACATTCAAAATCCTTCTACTATTCTTAAAATTGGCAAGGATCAACGAACCAAGATTCTAGGTTTGTATTGGTCTTATGAAGACGATCAGCTAATGTACACTATTGCTGATTTTATCAGTTTAAATAAGTTTACCAAGCGTACTATAATGTCTGATATAGCTCAGATTTTTGACCCCTTGGGACTCTTGGGCCCATGTATCATTTTAGGAAAAATTCTTCTTCAATCACTTTGGTCCTTAAAGCTTGACTGGGATGAATCTCTTCCAGCTACAATAGACAATCAATGGCGGCAATTACGGCAAGAGCTACCAGTACTTAACATTTTAAAAATACCCAGATTTGTTTCAAATACGTCAATCGTTAAGTTGGAGTTACACGGATTTGCCGATGCCTCTTTACAAGCATATGGCGCATGTCCATACATTCGTAGTCTATCTTCCAGCGGAGAGATTCAGGTAAGGCTTTTGACAGCTAAAAGCAGGGTTAGTCCTCTAAAATCGTTAACAATTCCAAGATTAGAACTGTGCGGTGCTCTCTTGTTAGCTCAGCTAGTTGATCGAGTGAAAAATTCAATGACTTTTACTTTTGATGCTATATTTCTTTGGTGCGATTCCACTGTCTCTCTTGCCTGGATTCGTGCTTCTCCAAGTACTTTGCAAGTTTTTGTTCAAAACAGAGTCGCTCAAATACAAAGGTTAACACAACTTAACCAATGGCATCATGTTCGAACCGCCGACAATCCTGCAGACTTTCTTTCCCGAGGTATTTTGCCTAGGGCTCTTTTGGATTGTACTGTGTGGTGGAATGGCCCACAATGGCTTAGCCAACCTAAAGATCAATGGCCCTATTCTGCAGCTACTTTTGAAGGAGAACTCCCAGAAGTTAAGAAACAAAAAATAATTCTCGCAGCTTTTCAAACTTCAAATTGGATTAATATTAATAAATTTTCAAACTTAATGAAACTTCAACGGGTGGTCGCTTATTGTCTTAGATTCATATACAATTGTCGAAATCCCACTGACAAGCAATTTAAACCTTTTAAGGCAAAGGATTTATCTGATACTCCTAGATACCTTATTACGATTTCTCAAAAGGATGATTTTGCAAAAGAAATTCAAACGTTAGAAAGGAGTCATGCGTTGCCAAGGCATTCTAAGCTTCTTTCTCTAAATCCTTTTCTAGACGATGAGGGTATTTTACGTGTTGGTGGACGTCTTAGTCAATCAAATTTTAGTTTTGATGTCAAACATCCAATCCTTCTTTCATCCAAGCACCATCTTACAAAATTGCTTTTTAGACACGAGCATCTAAGATTATTCCATGCTGGACAACAACAACTGCTTTATTCAATTCGTCAACGTTATTGGCCACTGGCTGGTCGCAATTTAGCTAAACAAACTGTTCATTCCTGCATAAAATGCTACCGCTGCAAACCACTGCAACCTTCTCCAATCATGGGTAATCTTCCAAAAGCGCGTGTTACTCCTGCTCCACCCTTTTATAATACTGGCATAGACTACCCAGGTCCAGTATATTTGAGTTCAAAAAAGGGAAGAGGAGCCTAGGTTTCTAAAGCGTATATTGCGCTATTTGTGTGCTTTGTGACCAAAGCCACTCATTTAGAATTGGTGAGTGACTTATCAAAGGACGCCTTCATTGCTGCCTTCCGGAGGTTTGTAGCACGCCGTGGTAAGCCAAGTAATGTTTATTCCGACAACAGAACAAATTGTGTAGGAGCCAATTCAGAGTTACGAGAATTATCTCAATTTTTAAAATCGCAAGAACATTCTTTACAAGATAGTATATCTAATATTGGAGTAAATTGGCACTTCGTACCCGCACTCTCACCTCACTTCGGAGGAATTTGGGAAGCCGGTGTTAAGTGGGCTAAAAGACACTTGACTCGAATAATCGGTAGCGTAAAACTTACTTTTGAAGAGTATTGCACTATATTGGCAGAGGTTGAAGCAATCCTAAACTCTCGTCCAATCACTCCCATGTCCTCAGACCCCAATGACCTATCCGCTTTAACCCCTTCTCATTTCCTTATCGGACAACAGGCAACATCACTTCCCGATCCAGACCTTAGAGACATTTCAACGTCACGCCTTTCAAGATACCAGCTGATGCAGCAGTGCCAACAACACTTTTGGTCCCGCTGGACTCGTGAGTTTCTTAGCGAGCTTCAGTTACGCACCAAATGGAAAACTCAGCAAGCAGCACTTCAAGTTGGATCTCTTATTGTTCTCAAAGATGACCACTCTCATCCACTTCAATGGAAACTCGGTAGAATCGTCTTACTTCATCCAGGATCAGACGGCATCGCTCGAGTAGCTACTATCAAGACATCAAGTGGAACTGTGAAACGGAGTTTTGCCAAGTTTTGTGTATTGCCGATTGAGGTTGAAAGCTGACTCTTTCAAGGCCGGGGGCATGTTTAATAGTCATTCAGTGTTTTTGTTGTTTTCTGTTTTCCTATTTTTATGTGTAAAGTTGCCTTTAGTTATTGTACGTGTGGGACGACCTTAAGAGTCTGTCTGTCAAAAAAGACGAAAGAAGATGGCGGAACAATAAAGTTGTCAGTAATACGTCCGCTGTTTTAATACAAGTTTTTAATTGCAATAGTAATACCTCTGAGTAATACTATCAACAAAGAAAAAGTTCAATCTTCAACAGTCTATAACACTCGAAGTAAGAACAATCTTCGGATTGTCATGGGGTTCTTAACAGGACACTGTCTCCTCAATGAATACCTCAGTAGATTGGAGCTAAGGAACAAAGGCCAATGCAGGTTCTATGTGGAAAATGGAAAATAACCAGAACACCTCAACTAAATACGACGAAGCGACAACCATTGATGCCTTAACATTTAGTACGATTGATATCGGAGATGGAGAACTAACCTCTGAAAACCGGCTCAGATACTGGCTTTTGTAAAATCTCTGAGACTGTAAGATGAGTTATAACTCAAGAAAGGGGGACAAAACAGATCCATAAGGCCGCGGTGATTAACTTTCCCCCTCCCATAAAAGCTACAATCCACCCTGTGTAATTTAGTGAAATTTATTTTTATCTGATGTAAATATTAACATACAAATTTTAACATAAAAAACAGGTTTTATTACTTTGTCAAACAAGACCGTTTACTGGAGTATAAAAATACAATATTGCAAATTCGGCATTTCATGTTTTATGTGACTCGTTATGAAATTTAATAAAACAAAAAATTTCCCGTAGAAACGTCGCGAAAAGACGGCATTTTCCCTTCGGTCCATTATACACATAAAAAAATGTTACCTTTTCTTCCCTTCGCAAAAGGAACAATTATTTTCTTTGCACGTGCTGCGAAAAGAAGGGCAATAAAGTTAAAAGTATATTCTCGTATTTCCCGTTAACAACTACATTTAAGCGAATTATTCTCCTTTCTTTTGGCATATCCGCCTCAACTATTATAATAAAAATGATAGGTTTAGTAAGGAGAAAACTTTTTTATTGTTTTCTAGAGTTTTTGATTAAGATCTGTTTTAAGAAGTGTAAATTCTTCATGTTTATTTATTTTGGAGTGTTACATTATAGCGGCAAAACTCTTAATATTAATAATGTACTTAGAAAATGTAAAAGTAAACTGAATTTAATTGTAACTATTTATCTATAAGGGTCGGTTCTACAAAGCAAGTATACTGGGTTGTTCACCACATACGACACGGAGTATTGTAGCTAAACGATCAGATTTTTACAAATTTTAAGTCTTGGGTTCGAGGAAGGACTATTAGAGGTACAATTTAAAAATAATTTTACAAGATACAGAGTGTCCCAAATAAGTAAAAAATATCAAAGTTACACCCTGTATATTATTGCATTTTTAGTTTCTACGATTAAAATAAAGGTAAATTCGATTAAGGTTTATTATACTTAAACCTTACCGTTTTTGAAATATTTTCAATTTTGTGAAATTGCAGTAAAAATTTTAAGGCTTCATTCCTCCAAGGGTACCGAAGTTTTTAATACTAAATATTTACTGAAATTTATTTATTGATCAGTTATTGTGTTGCAATAATAAAAATAATACTACCTTATACAGAGTTCATTCAAGACATTTATTTTAAATAATTATTACCTTCAAACCGCAATAACTTGTTTAATTTAAATGGAACACCCTGTATATTTTACGAGAATCAGATGCACAATTTAATTGTCTATCAAATTATATTATACCATTTTTTACCTATCTCTTTAAGTTTCCGTAGAAAATGCATTTTCTTGTAATTTAGAATTTATTTATCAATATACCCATGGAATATTGACATTTTAGATTATTTTTAAAGATGTACCAAATTTTTAAAGAGTACAGATACTAATATTGTGGATATAATTCGTTTATTTCATTAAAAAATAAAAAAAAACTGTTTAAATATTTGTTAAAGAGGACCAATTAATATGATTCCAGTATTCAAACTACATTAACTGACTGCATTGATTAATAATAATTGTTCCAAATGCTAAAAAAACTGAATTTTGTATGGGTATTAGACAGTGTGATAAAAAGTAACATCTTAAAATGATATTTAATTTTTTAATAAATGCTTATTTATAACAACAGAGACTTTAATTTTGATAACTTACTATTATATTGATTTCTGACTCAAATCCACATTTATTTAGAATAATTTATTAACGAATACAATTAAGTATGTAATTAATTAGTATACGGGCGGAAATAATGGTGCTATATTTAATTAATGGTATACTCTTATAAAGATTTAAATAGTTTTCTTTTTGCATACAACATTATTATTTTTAGCAAAACGATAATATTACTAGAATGTCAATATATGATGTCAATATTCCATGGGTGTCAATAATAAAATGTCAATATTCCATAGGTATATTGATGAATGAGGTCTAAATTATAAGAAAATGCATTTTCTACGAAAACTTGAAGGGATAGGTAAAAATGGTATAGTACAATTTGATAGACAATTAAATTGTGCATCTGATTCTCCTAAAATATACAGGGCGTTCCATTTAAATTAAACAAGTTATTGGCGTTTAAAGCTATAAATTATTTAAAATAAATTTTTAGACACTCTGTATAAGGTAGTATTATTTTTATTATTGCAACACAATAACTGATCAATAAATAAACTTCAGTACATATTTAGTATTAAAAACTTTGATACCCTTGGAGAAATGAAGCCTTAAAATTTTTACTGCAATTTCACAAAATTGAATATATTTCAAAAACGGTAAGGTTTAAGTGTAATAAACCTTAATCAAATTTACCTTTATTTTAATCGTAGAAACTAAAAATGTAATAATATACAGGGTGTTCCATTTAAAAAAATACAACTTTGATATTTTTTACTTATTTGGGACACTCTGTATCTTGTAAATTATTTTTAAATTGTACCTCTAATAGTCCTTCATCGAACCCAGAACTTGAAATTTGTAAAAATATAATCGTTTAGCTACAATACTCCGTGTCGTATGTGGTGAACAACCCTGTATAGGGTGGTGACAATTTTGATGCTCAACATTGGCATCTCAGAAACTACGAGAGATACGAATTCGGTTAAATGGGACAAAAGTTGCGTAATTAGATGTTTGACAAACACCTATGAAGAAAACCTCGGTATCTCGATTAGTTTCGGATTTATGCCAAAAAAATGAAAGTAATACGTTTATTTTAAATGACAATATCTTTAGAACTATTGTATCTATTGCAACATAAATTGGTAGTTCTATATTTTTGACTGCCACCGTTTTCAGAAAATTTCTAAGCCTTCTAGATTTCGAACAACAACAGTCAAGTTTTTGTTTTCTTATGGCCGCCATTTTGAATTTTTATACTATTAGATAGAGCAACAAATAATCTATACGGTGGTATATGATTTATATTCATTATTATGTAAATTCACCTAAAAAATAGATTTTTTAAAAATTCGCTTAAAAGATCAAGTCTGCCTTGGAAATCCAATTGACACTTTATCTGATAGCAAGTTATTTTTTGTTTACTCAATTAAGTGTCAAATCTGGACACAAAAAAATATAGTAGATAGTGTAAAGTGTATTAACAGTCAACAACATGTTTACAAGTGAGGAAACACGAGATATGTATGAAAAAATAATAGAAATTCCGATATGGCATGCGCAAGTTATAGAACATTGTATCCTGAAAGGACACAGCCTCATCGTACTATTTTTGCAAGGATTTAAAGAAATTTAGCAGTTGCTGGTAGCTTTAAAAGCAAGGGAGCAATATTTTAAAAGACTTAATGATATTAATGTGCCAGCTCAGACTGAAATTAATCCGGAATCTTCTAGCCGTAAAATAAGTCGCGAGTATTGTATAAGTGATTCTTATGTAGGGAAAATTATCAAAAAACATAAATATCACAACTTTAAATTTAAATGTGTACCAAATTTACATATTTTTTTCTTGCTGGTGATCAAGAGAGAAGATTACAATTTTGCAGATGGTTTCGGTAAAATGTTCAAGAGAGCTTACAAAAATATTATGGATGGATGAATCTTTATTTACAAATTCCAATACATTTAACAGAAAAAAATCACATTATTATGCAAAAGAAAATCCTCATTTAATTAGAGTAACCAGACCACAAATAAAATATTTTTTGAACGTGTTTTTGACAATAAAATTTTAGGTTCTGTATTGAGCTGTATTGACTCTAATCATAGATAAAAGAAAATAATCTACTATTAAGATAGATATGAAACTTAATAGTAAAATTTTGGTTCAAAGCGCCCCTCCGTGTTTTTAGTGGAGACTACGTTTAACCCAGCGCCTTCGCCTTTTCTGCTGTAAATGTTTTTTATGTTTATATTTGAATTCAAAGGATTTATTTTTAAAGTTACACTGATATATTAGTATATCAGCGTAACTTTAATAAAACATAAGAATATATATATTTTACAATTTATTTTTTTATTTATTCTAGAGAGTTTCATGTAAATGATCGTAAGTCGACTGGCTGTCTAATGAATAGACCGAGATTTATAGATTTTAAAGCGAACGAAAAAAAATCAAACAGCAAATACATACCATATATTTTTCTTTTATCTAAGATACATACCTTATCGTCTTTTGGAAACACGTACATTTTTGCAGTTTTGTTAGTTTCTTTGCAAGATGCAACACAACGAGAAAACACCATTTTTACAGTTAATAAATAATAAAACTATTTCTGACTATGATATTTAAAATTTAGATAGATAGAAAATTAAAAAACAAACGAGTATTTGCAAACGCAGGCCCAAATTCAATAAAAATAAAAAAATTTCCTGCGAAAATCATGCTTTTTTCACTGAAAAGGTATTTTTTGATTTATCAGCAGTCATTGTCAAGTTGACAAAACACCCTGTATATGTATATCTCACAGGCAACCCAATAAACTAGTAACCTCTAAAAAATATTTTTCCTACCACTAGCGACGTACCGTGTTTTTAGTGTGTACTAAATTATTTTATCAAAATTTCACCATATAAGTTTCCAGGCAATGACTCTAATATACAATTTTTGTGCATCCAGATTTGACATTTAATAAATTAAACAAAAAATAACCGGTGCCCGGTGGCGTAAAGGTACAGGCTCTCGTCTACCAATCTCAAGGTGTGGGTTCGATTCCCACACCCGGCATTCCATCAGCCGACTATTTTTATTAAAATAAAAATAGTTTGGGTACCTAGGTCGACTCAGCCTTAAATGAGTACTTGGGATTCACAACCCTGAGGTAATAATAGGCGGTTGAAGCGTAGTGCTAGCCACATTACCTTCCTTGTATACCGAACGGCTCTAGTATAGCAAACTGTACCTTGCTACTCCCAAGGCGTCAAACGCTATATACGGGAGCTATTATTATATAAACAAAAAATAACTTGCTGTCATATAAAGTGTCAATTGGATTTCCAAGGCAGACTTGAACTGCCAACTTACGTTGTAATAGATACAATAGTTCTGAAAATGTTGTCATTTAAAATAAACGTATTATTTTCATTTTTTTGACATAAACCCGAAATTAATTAGGATACCGGGGTTTTCTTCATAGGTGTTTGTCAAACTTCTAATTACGCAATTACGCTCTTATTTAACCGAATTCGTATCTCTCGTAGTTTCTGAGATGCCAATGTTGAGCATCAAAATTGTCACCACCCTGTATACCAATACATAACCAATTCTTGGAATATATATATTAAAATTTCCGTTCAATAAAGTATAAAATGTTCGGAGAATAATTATTCCGAGTTTATACTTGCCTTGTATAAACTACCCTAAAAAATCGGCCCTTACAATCATACTGCTTAATTGAAGGGGTATCTACTGATTGGCATTTTTTATATATTTTATAAATACAGGGTGTTTCAAAAAAATATGTGCCATTTCTCGTGGGGAGATTTCATCGCTCGTGAATTAATCTTTTCGATCGACGATAAAATACCATTTTATCGTCTTGTGTAAAAAATAACTATTAAATATAGGTGGGGAAATGCACAGTAAGCGAGTAACCGGATGTTAAAACTCTAAAAATAGGGCTTTTGTGGTTATCTTAAATACCATTATTTTTTTCTTGAATTTGCTGTAGGTAGCACTGAATATCAGTGTTATAAATTTTAATAACATTTACTAATAAAATAGATTAAATAAATAATTAATTAATTTTATTTTATTAATTGTAATTAATAAAATTGCGTTTATCCCATGAAGGAGACCGAAATGGACGCAATATTGAGATACCACTTTTAATCGGCATTAAACGGCCTACGCAGTTTTGACAAGAAAAAAAAGTTAAAAAAAAAACTACGAAACAAAGCAGAATCGGACCTATTTATTGTGAATTTACTTTTTGTATTCAGGGAATACAACGATTCAGGAAATATTTCGACTAAAGACACCCAAATAAGTACAGAAAATGCAATTTGCCTGTGAATTCAAATGACAGATAGAAATGTCACCGTCAAGGATTAGTAGTCAGTCCTACTATTTTTAGGTTAAGGATATTTTATGGTGTAATTCCTTTAAAAATATTTTCCCTTCAGCATGTAAAATTAATATCAAAAGTACTGAATGTACTAAATCTTTATAAATACAACGAGGTAAAGATAAATGTAAAGTAAAATACAAATTTCTCCTAGATTATACGATATTTTCCGGAAAATTTCCGCAAAATATCTATCTCTAAGTGCAAGAATGGATGGTACACTTTAAAACGATTTATAAAATGTGCGCGCTTTTATGATGTAATATATCCTCTGAGAGACCAATCGTAGAGGATGTACTGCAGATTTTTATGTTTAAAACATCTCCTTTAAGACGTTTGATTTGGTTTGATCGACAATTCAATTGAAATTCGATACAGACTCAGGACGTGACTAAAGTTAGTACCTGAGATGTTTTTGCAGTCCTACCAAAGTTTATGGCACGAATGGTTTGGTTGTGACACGAATGGTTTGGTTGGTCGTCTCGGCGCTTTAAGCGATGAGGCATTTTAGTGTTTCCACATTTTCACCATGGAGTCTGCATTCGCCCTTGTTTTTTAGCTTCAATTTACTGAGTTGTTCATTGAGGAGACAGTGTCCTGTTAAAAAACCCGTGACACACAATCCGAAGATCGTTCTCACTAAATTAGGAAAAATCTTTGATTTTTCTTGGTCGTAAGATCTGAAAAAATTATTCGAGTGTTTTAGACCGTTGCGTTGGAGGATTCCTATTCCAGGTTACGGATGGAGTCTTCCAGGTTCTTGAGTTCTGCTGTAGGTTAGGTTAGGTTGCTGGGTTTTATTGCTTGATCCCTCGGAGGCCTTGGGCCTATTGCGATACCCCTGTTTTATTGTACCAAACCTTCCTCTTATTCTTTCTTTTTGTTAAAGCACTTTCAGCTCTTTGCAAAGTTCCCGATGTCGATGATTGGCTTCTGCTGCTTACTCTAGTCCCTCCAAAATACCTTACCTTAAAGTTTTAAAGCATCGGTATTCCATTGCCGAACAGTGGCACAGCAGATGCTCTATGACTTCTCTTTTCATTCTGCATTCTCTGCAGCAGCCGTCGTTAGAAATTTTCCATCTCACAAGGTTTACCCCCGTGGGGCAGTTTCCACTGATGACACTTACAACTATACATGATACATTATGAGTTCAGCTGTAAAATGGTTTCCACTTGGGAAGCAGACTTTTTTATAAAAATTCAAATTTTTATTACTATTCTTTAAGGTTTAATAAATTTTTTTGTGCCGGCCATATTTCAGGTTTTATTTCTTGTCAATTAAAAGATATTTAACCAAACATTATCATTATCTAACTAGAAAGTTGAATTTAACTCAATATCTTTCTTAAATGTTTAAATTATTTGGAACATTTTTGGTAAATATTAGTTTACATTCTCGTCTTATTATTTTTTCAATTCCTCGATATTTGCCTCGATTTTTTATAATTAATACACAACTGACTTGCCTAGTATCTAGTATTGTCATTATTGTCAATAAAACAAACATTGTTTACAAAAGTATCTATATAGTAAAATCTAACAAATATCTGAATTAAAGAAGTGCCTGAAATATAAAATATTGTTTCTTATTTTAATTAAAAATCATAATTTGACAGGACTTGATACACTTTTCTATTAATTCAACATTAATTCTTGAAATTTTTATTAAATAAAAATATTTTACAGTAATTTTAATGCATAACAAGAGAATGTCCCAAGTAGTTGTCCCAGTAAGTCATAGATATTTTTTGTCTAGAAATATATTTTGACATGTCGATTAGTATATTAAATAGCGCTCATGTAAGCGTATTTAATACAATTATTATATTTAAGTTTGAGATGTGTTTAAGGGTTATATCAAGATACTTATGCGTGCGAAGTATCAGAATCCTCGTCATATAAAAGATATTTAGAATGTACAATGTTAGGGAGGGGGGTTAATAACTGCTTTAAGGGTTAACTTTCCCCTTTTTTCAAGACGTTTACCAAACATTTTTTTTATTATTATGCAGTTTTAAAAACTGAATGAACTGGTTATTTTCTCAATAAAAATGTTCAAAATACTGTCCAGTGCCGTCCCTACCTAAAATTAAAAGTCATTTTGAAAATTTATAATTACTTTGGCAGATGTTAGTCTACAATCTTGTTTTATTCCTTCTTGTCTTTTATTCCTATATTTGCCTTAATTTTCATATTAATGAAAATTTTTAATTTGGCATGCATACGTAATCACATATGCGTTATGTTGATACATTTTTTATGAATAATAGAATTGCCTTATAAAACTATTGTTGACGACGTCAATTCTCAAATTAGTATAAACACAAGGAGTATAAAATTTTCTTATACTCAAAATGTACGCAATTTTAAATACATACAGGGCGAGTCTTAAATAAGTACAACTATTTTTAGGGGTTGTATATTTCGACACGATTATGAGGTTTTTTTCGTAAAATAAATTATTGAAAATTTGGAATTTTTTGATTTTTTTAATTTTTAGTTAAAAAACATAATTTCTCGATAATATGGCAACATAAGTAATAGATGAAATTTACAAAACCCAGAAAATATCCAGTGAAAGCAAGAAATATATTATTTTTCGTTTGGAAATTTTCAAAGTAAAATAACTCGGTTATTTTGGAATTATTTGAAAAAACGGCAAAGAGAAAATATGTTTCTTTTATCGATATCTACCAGCCCTGAAAATATTTATACTTATTTAAAATCCACCCTATAAAATCGCGTGTGCGACTATTATATCCGAACAAAAACATTTTTGATTTAATGAATTTATGCCAAGTTGGAGAATCACTCTGTCGATAGGTATAAAGTTACCACGGCGGCAAAATAATCTGGTTGGTGAAAAATAAAAAGGTCAGAGGCGAAAAATTCGTCAAAGTAAAAATAAATTTTACTTTGAAGCGAAATTTATTTAAAGATGGAGAAAATCGAACACTGAATATTAAATAGCAATACACTGAGTTCTGGTTGTGATATTTTTTATCTGACGAATTTCTGTACAAAGTTTTAAAATTAATAGTAGTTTATTTCTAAAAAGCAGTTCCTGCGATGTTACAAATATTTAAAGCCATCATCCGATTTCTTCGAAACAATAAGTTTTTAATTACTTTTCAATGCTTCTTGCTTTATAATTTATTCAATCGGTAGGAAACATTGCTTCTATTCGCGAACACATTTTCTTGTTAAATAACTTGAATAGTTTCTCGACAACGCTTAAAACTTTAATAAAGATTTAAAGTGGTGTTTTTATTAGTTAGAATAGTCGACCGATGCTTAAAATTCACAAGTAACCTCTTGGAAACTTTTCATTTCTCTCAATTACGCTTTTGCGTTCGAGTGGCGCGTTTGTTGAAAACAAATCGAATCCTTTTTAAGCGCGGTAGAGAGGAAAAACAAACAGCCTAAAAGGGTTTTCAGTTTTATTGAATATATTTATTTTCTACAGTTATTTTTTCAATTATCCATTGACGTAGAAAGTATATTGTACAAGTAAGATCATATCTGAATATGGCGATCGCTGTATGAACACGTGTGTCAGACAGCTCCAACATTTAATTCGCTAGTATCTACAATGGTCAAGTAAAATGGTGATAAGTTTGTGTCAATAGTTTGATTATAGTGTCCAAAATGTCAAGAAATACTAGAAATAATATTATTAGTACTAAAACTTCGCCTACAATTGATACTCCTAGCAATGATCTAGCTGCACAGGTTAGAAACCTAGAGAAGCATAAACAACAAACTGCTATAGAGCTCAAAAATATTATTGTGTCCCACATAAATAATTCAACCCCTCGAAACAGAACCAATGAAGAAGATGGGTTACTAGATAAAATCCTTAAATTATATTCGTCCATAGTTATTCTTTCTGTCAATAACTACTATATCCGTTTATTGTGGGGCACCGCAGTGACAGTTATAATCGGAGTATCCCAGTATATGACAGTATCGTCATTCTCCGCCTTCCATGCATGCTATTTTTATACTATAATTAGTTAACAGCATCATTAAGATACGCGTGTGAAACTTGCACAACGACTGCGTAGCATGGGTTGTGTAACCACACAAGTATCTTAATGGAGTCAATTCGCGTGTATTGTACACTATTTTATGATTTGATTGATTTTTATTTATTTTTTATTATTTTATGATATTTAATCTACGTCTAACTATAAAAACACACAATGAATTTTAAGAATTATTGTACTTAACTATATACCTATCCTAAAAATCAAATACCCTTACCTTTGCTCAAATAACACCATGCATGGCAATGTCAGGCAATGTATGGCACCATGGCACCATGCATGGCAATATGACAGTAAATAATATTGATGTCACTAGTTTAAAAAATGAGCGATTGGGAAAGTATTCCCTCTGACATTGAAGAAGAGGCATCCAGAGCCATTTCTGGATTGCTTCCAGCAAGATCGAAACAGAAGTATGAGAAATGGTCCACCGGAAAAAAATTATGGAAACGAAAAGGTCCTCATAACATATTTTTCCAATTTAGTGCAAAATAAATGTTTTACAAAATATTTTTTTTCTCTTTGGTAGTCATTTAAACAAGGAATGCGGTAATGAAAATGAGTGAGCTAAGAAGCTCTTAACTCACTCAAAACGCGTGGGTTAAGAGCTTCTTAACTCACTGACGTAGATAAAGTATGTTAAATATTAAATATTTTTTCCTATTACGAGCATAACCAAAAAACATAATTCGGCAGGAGCTGATACCCTTATCTTCTTAATATTGTTCTTCCTAATTTATTTTTTAATAAAAATATTTTACAGTAGTTTTAAAATATGGCAGGGGAGCAAGTACAAAAAAGTAATCTCTATACCTCTGTGGTGGGTTGAGTTCTTCAAAAAAAGACTTTATATTGGGTATTGAGCGGATATAGACTGGGTGTTTCGCCACTAGAAGAAAATGTACAAAATAGGATAGGAGGAGATATAGAAGGTATATCTCCTCCCGTCGCCGCGTAGCGTCGTTGGAAGCAAAAACACACAAACAACAAAGAAAAAATGTAAAAAGTGAAAAAATTTAAAATATCTAAATGCAACCGTTGTAGAACACTTTAGTTTTTAGCAGATACGTCTATTATAAACAACGTCAACGGTTTTCAAAAAGTGTTTACATAGTGCCACTACTATACCAGGGCTAGTCTACCAGTAGTTTCCAGATAATCCAGAGCTAGCTACTTACTGGATACGGACAAATAAGCTTATATACCGGGTGCGTCTCAAAAGTGGCTCACTTTTAACTTTTTTATTTCTTCAGATAAAAAAAACGAGATTTGGTATATTAGTATATGACATAAATTAGGATTGACTGACGTATTCAATTGTTTTCGGTCACTTCCTGTTTCACCGGAAATGACTATAACTTTTTATTTTTAAATGGCACCCTCTGTATTTTTTTACTTTATTCGATACAAAATAACACTTTGAATAGAATGACATATATCAAATTTTGACATTTTTGCATACCCATTTACTCATGGTTTATTTGAAATTATAACTAGCGGTTCGTAACGTAAGTTTGACTTGAAATACCAAGTGCAAATTATTTGTAAAAAATGCTTTTTCCAAATATGCTAATGAGCCACCCCGTTTTTCTCATTTGAAAAAATTGAGATATGATTAAAAATATTTTACGATTTTACGGGCATTTTCTATCTGGCCAGGACAAGACACTAAAACATTAGACGATCAAATCTATTTTTCCAAGGCTTCTTGATTAAGAATTAATGTTTTTAACATACCCATGGCGCTCTAGATTGAATTTTAAAATACGATTTTTTATTAAGCGAGAATCTCAAAAGTTGACATATGATGTGTCATTCTATTCAGAATGTCATTTTCTATCGAATAAAGTAAAAAAATACTGATGGTGCCATTTAAAAATCAAAAGTTGTAGTAATTTCCGGTGAAACAGGAAGTAACCAAAAACAATTGAATACGTCAATCAATCCTAATTTATGTCATATACTAATATAGCATATCTCGTTTCTTTATCTGAAAAAATAAAAAAGTTATACGGGTGAGCCGTATGAATGTTAATTTTTATCTGTTATCGGTATCAGCGAATCTGAAATGATATTGAAAACTTCCAAGCAATTATTTCGTAAATTATTGTCCAAATTGTTTTAAAATAAGTTGACTACCCCAAAATTCAAAATTTATTATTAAAAATTGTAATTGTAAATTTGAAATAGAAAGTTATATCGGCCGGCCCGGTTAAATTTACTATTGAGGTCTAATCCAATATATAAAAAAAGCAAATTTATCGTATAAAATCATTAATAGTTTTTTTACTGGAAACTTTAAACACGAAATGTGTTTCAAGCGATAAATAAAAATCAATTGGTTCTAATTAAAGCAGCGCTACGACACACGGACACTACAAACATAGAATAAAAGCGATATATCCTGTTATTTATTTATGCCTATTAGCTCACCCAACAGTTTTAAACTAAAATCAGGCTAGTCAGTAGTTTACACATTTTATGCTCTAAGTCAATACTAAACCTTGAATAAGTAACAAAGTAACAAATGGATTAAAATAAAATAATTAAAAAAAAATAAGCTTATTTTTGAGGTGAAAAAAAACACATGAGCTAGCGAGACGAAAAGTGGTAAGGATCGCACAAGCACCAAGAAACTTTTGATTTAAAGCTTAGAAAATCATTATAGTAAACTTGATATTGTATTCTCTGGTTGTGTACTAGGAAGTACATTTTCACGTATATTTTCATCGATAGATTTATAGCTTCTAAATAACGGTCTAAGTAAAGCATCTAGCTCATTTGCTAGGTCAGAATTAGAATTATTAGAGTTATGCTCGAATTTTAATTGGAGCACATTATCATATTTATTTCAAATCAATAATCAACGAGAATATTCTTATAATTTAAGAAAGTTACTGTAAATAACTAAAAATAATGAACAAAATATGCAAACACAAACAGACCACACGAATTGTTGGTTAAGTTCAAAATTTCTTCTCTTAAATAAATTTTAAGGGACGATAATATTATTAGGCATTTGCATAAAAGTGGGTATTTTAGGTGGTATTCCTTTTCTTCAAAGAGTAATTACATTCACATTTACAGGCTATTGAGGAGACAGAAAATGTACAGATTACAGAAATAAATTGAAAATAATATTTATATATTAAGACAGCATTATGTGTCACTCTTTCAAACATGTCCTTCAAATCCTTCAATTTAATACATGTTAGCATAGATAAAATACTTATAATATTAAATAGATAGGCAACTTACAATCAAACAAGTTGGATCTCGGCGACGAACGTCCAGAGACGCCGGGCGACTCGCTAGCGCGGCAGCAAACAAGCACGCACAGGCGTTTTCCTTGCGATTTTTGAGCGGTTTGGACGCGACATCGCTAGCTGCCAGAAAGCCATGAAAGTAGCTTGTGTGTGGGCCGCATTAGAGACTACATTTCAGAAATGTGTGTAAGAGACTACATTTAAAAAAAAATCTGTCTACCAACATCCTAAGAATAAACAAAGTAGGTATATTATTTTTATTTACCCTTTCGAGGGTTGTAACTTCCTCGGGAAGTATTTTAGGGCATATATTCATAGAAACTTTTTGTTTTATTTTTATCTTAAGAATCACCAACAGAAGTTAGATATTTTTTGACACCCTGTATAAGATAAGTACTATTGACAGACCAGAAGATATTTTATTCTGTAAATAGGCATAGAAAAAAAACTAATTTAATGCAATTTTTTTTTAAACCCATCGATTCCAAATAAAATCATGCCCTTTTAATATAAAAAAATTAAATTAGAAGAAAACTGAGTTAGTTATTTTCAATAAATTTCGTTTATTATTTTAATTGATAAACACTGGAGCCCCAATATTATATACAAAACCTAACAGTAGATAACTGAACTCAAAGTGGAATATAAGTATTAACTTATTATTTTAATTTCTCCTGTTATAAACTTAAAGGAGTAGAGGTACAGCTCTCATCTACCAATTTAAAGGTCATTGGTTCAAATCACGTGGATGGGGGGGAGGGCTCTATATCAGTCGACTGTTAAGCTGTATCAAGGCATGTAAATGCTGTTTGTGAGAATTATTATTATCAAAAAACATAATTCAACAGGATCTGATACAGTCTTCTTTCCAGGCTATTGTTTAATTAAGTATTCAACAAAATTTATAGTGTTTCAAGAAAATAATAGAAAGTAAAGTCTAGAAAAATTAAAATAACATTGTTTAAATTGAAATTTAATTCATTAAAATTGTAATTATAATGTTATTTAACAAGATGGCCGGAAACAACATTTTTAAAACTTAATAAACAAAATATATGAATCTGTTTTTTTAAATAATATTTTCACACAAAATCATTTTATTTTAGTTTATTAAAATTAAATTATAAAACACAGAAATGACATCTATATTATTCATTTAATTTCATATTCAGCTTTGTTTAAGACTCTCACCTTATTTAGCCCGACAAAGAAACTCTCTAAAGCAGCAATTTATTTTTTCAGATGGATTAAAATGTACGCGAACAATGGAGCTCAACATGATAATGGAAAATAACACAGACATCGGTTTGGAGGATAGAATGAGTTCGGGCGATTACGGGGTAAGTGCCTAAGCCGCGTGTATTGTAGACTTTTAGCTGTAAAAATACGTAGCTCTCGCTAGCACGGCAAATAAGCCGAACACAACGGGGCACGTAGCGAGGAGCCGTCGAGAAGATAAATTTGATTGTTTGGGAATTTTAAACATAGAGCGCCTTTGAATGACTTTAAAAAATATTTATACCTGTGTGTGCTAAAATCTCGGGAATGAGTAAATTGGGGAAATAAACTTTATTCGGAAACCTCATAAAAATAGTGGAATTGTGACGACTTTTTCTGTCATTACCCAAACAGAAAGAAAAAAGTATCCGTTGCTCAGGGTTAGAGGAAAGCTGGGTTCGTAGGTAAGGCTTCTGGCTTGCGGTGATTTTATAATGTTAAATATTAAAATAAAAATATGATAATATTTAGGCTGCAAATATTTTAATATCGATGTTAAGTATTTATGTAGATAAGGTAAAGATAGTAGAAAGGGCACAACTTACTTTATTTACGAAAAAGGTAAAGTAAGAAACCAAAAAGAAGAATATTTTGTCATAAAATAGCTAGAATAAAGGAATCAACAGCAATAAAAGTCTATTATGTTTATCAAGAATAAAAGTCAGAGATAACTATCCTACATTAAACATTCATTTAAAAACGACCACAAGTATCAGTTAGTTTCAATGATCCCAATAAAACTTTAAGTTATTTTAAATAAATTCGAGTTTAGTAACTGTATTCTTCGAACTATGCTACTTAATATAAAACAGGTGAAACTTATGTATGTATCAATACGATGATGTTTCGAAACATGTCGTGTACAAAAATCTTCAAGAATAAATACGTGTTAATAATTTGCATATAAAATATCATAACGAAGTAAAAGTGTACTGTTTTAATCAAATTATAACTTATAACGTTAACTGAAAAGTAATTTTGACTATAATATATGGGATAAATTGTAATAACTTTTCAGAGATAATAAAACTGTTGTCTCAAAAATTATAAAATAAAAGAGTACCTTATGTATTGAACTTAGGACTTATCTGTATAGTTTCTTATAATTTTTAAACAGGTAGATAGGTAATCTCCAGACTAACAGAAGTGGAAGCAGATTACTATGATGGTAGCAGAAATCTTCGATATTAGTAAAAGAACAAACGTTTATATTTTTTGAAAATATTTTCATTGTCATACAAGGTTATCTAAAAAATACACTAAAGTCGTAGGTTTTATAAAGGAAACGCTGTGATATTTTTTGCTCAGTAGATTTTTGGAATAAAGTTGGATAAAAATTCGCTCATTTTCAAAAAAATATAGGGTTTTCCAGTTGAGATATTCAAGAGCAATCCTTCTATACTGCCGTGTTAACAAGAAACGTCTTAACTAATAACTGAGATTCAAGTGTGTTTCCTGCATACTGTATATCCTCCCTGCATATCGGGTATTTTTGAAAAAACCAAACCAAACCAAACCGTACATTTTTTTTAATTTTTGAAAAAAAAAAATGAAATTTGATATATTACTACATGACATAAATCTTGATTGATTAACGTATTCAATTATAAGACTACCAGTTTTAACTATCTGTATTCAATTATTTTGGGTTACTTTCTATTTTACCGGAAATTATACTACAATTTTTGATTTTTAAATTGTACCCTCAGTATTTTTTTTACTTTATTTTATAAAAAAATACATTCTGCATAGAATGACGTATCATAATATGTCAACTTTTGACATCTTGGCTTAAACAATAGTATTTTAAATTTCAATTTTTAATTTCAGTGTTTATATCGATATTTTGACGCGAAATACAAAGTATGTACATAGTATCAAATTATTCGTTAAAAAATATTTTTCCAAATATGCTAATGAGTTCCACTTGTTCCAATTGAATAAACGAGTTATGAATAAAAATACAATTGAAGCATCTTTTAACCGGCCAGGGATGTCACAGAAAACATTGACTAATCAATGTATTTTTCCAAAACTCCTTGATTAAAAATTAGTAGTTTGGTTTTAACACAGCCGTAGTACTTTAGATTGAAATTTAATATACTATTTTTTCAGGCTGTATTCCGTTGCAAAACCAGGCGAACCAGACCGGTAAACTACGGTAAAGAGCGGTTCCTAGAAAACATCGGTTTGATACGGAACGGTTTTGTAAAATACTGGAAGCGTCAAATGTTGACGTTTTCTAAGTTTCAATACCTCTATTATAAAATTGTTCATTTCAATGGAGTTAAATATTGAAAAGTACTTTATTAATAAACTGTTAAACTCGTTAGACAGCTCAAGTGAAGATTTCCAGGTCCAATTTTAAAATAGATCAATCTAATCAATATTTATATTTTTATAGCTGACAAAACATTCACGATTACTTGTTGTCTTGTTGTTCATGTTTTCTTTAAATGTTTCTGACTTTAAGGCCTGCATGATAAATGTAAATGGTCCTAAAAAGTCATTCTATTTAGCGAATGAAATTTATTTACCTTTACTGCTTACCTCCATTGCTTATGGATGTAAATACAAAATATTATTACAAATTTTAAAAATTAAATGAGAATTTCATTCGAACTTCTAATATTTGCTTGATTTCTGTCACATAAATGACATTGATTGACAAACAAAACCAGAAAAATCAGCCTTCTTGCGCCGCGCCGGTTAGTTTGGTGACAGTTATAACCGAATTTTTCAGGAACCGTGTTCCGTAATAAGAAACCTTTCAGGAAACCGATAGAAACCGAACATAAAACCATAACCAAGGTAAGCAGGGTGTATTCCGTCACCCTTAATTGAAAATGTCAAAGTCGACATATGTATTTTATTCAGAATGTCATTTTCTATCAAATAAAGTAAAAAAATACCGAGGGTATAATTTTAATTACTACATACCAAATGTTATAGGGGTGACCCACTATTGAAAAATACCCAGTATTATATTTAGAATATTTAAAGAGAGTTAAAATTATTTATTTGAGTTAAAATTTCAAACAGGAAACCTGATATAAAACATTTTAGGAATAAGTATAATATTAAATTATTTTAATATTTAATACATTATTACATTATATTTATATTATTTCAATAATAATTTGGCGAATATAATACGTTAATATTTAATTTTGACTTAAATTCTTCCATTTAAACTTTTTATCGCGTACGTGTCAGGATTATAAGCCGACCCACCTAGTTATTTTCGACAAATGTGGGTCACCATTGGAAATTCATGATAGTAATTCCTTGCTTGATGGGATTTTGGTGTACGAATGGCTTTTCCATTGCGGTGGTTTAAAATACTAATAGATTTGCACACGGTGACGCGAGAAATTGCACGTTAATGTTTAATTTGAAGCGTTCATATTTCAAAACGAATTTTACGAAAACACATAAAATTGGTGTTGCATATTTAAATGAGTTAAATATTTAATACCGTGTAAGATACAAGAGAAAATTCTGGGTATTTTACCACTGCGACAGAAATCTTAAAAAATAAAACTGATTTTTTTTGGAAAATGTCACTGTCTAGGATTCAAACGGAACCCAGCTTGTCAGTGTCTTTTTACTCGTAAATATACAGGATGAGTTTTAAATAAGTGCAAATATTTTCAGGGCTGGTAGATCTCGATAAAAGAAACATATTTTCTCTTTACCGTTTTTCAAATAAGTCGAAAATAAAAATAAATAAATAAAAACGCCTTTATTCTTAACTCGGCGAAATTCATCTGGGCCCGTATTCTGAACTTTGAAAACGCTAACCATTTTTAGACGCTCAGCGTTAATTTTCGCTGAGCGCGCACTTAACTACCGATTTGGGTATTCTCCTCGGACGCGTCTTGCGTCTTTACTGATTGCGCTAAGCGCTTTGAAAACGGTTGCCTTAAAGGATCGTTTTACTTGTCGAACTGTCAGTGAAAATCGAAAAATTTGTGATTTTGTGCGTTATCTTGCTCTTTAATGAAAATGAATACTTCTAATATAAATTCCTCAACAAGTAATTAATAATTTACGACTTGGCAGCTATAAATATTGTTCAAAACATCGAAAATGCTGAGAAGAGTCTTCAACACTTCCCTCGTATAATAAGAATAATGACATATCCATAGAAAAATACCTTGACATAACTCAAAAATAGGTTATGAAATTCACGTAACATTGATATTTTTCATTGTTACATCCGTCAGTTATCAACTTTTGACTGTTAGCTACATTAGAAATTGTGATGTTGCCAATATGTGCTCAACGCGTATCCAGAACACGATTCGCATAGCAACGAGAATACCAAAATCGACTGCCTTACGTTTCGCTGATCGTATACTTGGGCTCACCGCTTTGAAAGCGTAACGTTTTTATATCAAAGTTACAGAATACAGGCCCTGAGCTGTTAGTTTAACCGAGCATTCATAAAAAATACAATAATTATAAGATAACAATAAAAATAAAGTTTCACGATATTATCTACCTATCATAAGATACTACGAAAAAAAAAAGACAAGAAAGACAACAAAAAAGAAACAAAAAAAAGATAGCCACCTAGTTGTTTATCTGTAAAAAGTGCTTTTTAAATTTTGATTTAAATGTGCAAAACGATATATTGTTTGATTGACTGATAATGGGATATTGGTTAAGCAGTTTAACTGATGAAAATAACCGACTTATTTTACTTCGAAAATTTCCAAAAAAAAAAGATTTTTTGCTTAAATTTTGAGAACCACTGGATCTTTTCTGGGTTTTCTTTCTGGTAAATTTAATCTACGAGCTATTAACACAGCTATTAGTCCAAGAAAATAGACCTTTAAACACGAAGTTTTGGTAATTTTTTTTTATATAAGTTACTATGAAAGATCTAAAATAAACAAATTGTGAACGAGAAGGGGTGAAATAATTAAATAAAGTGATTTCGGAGGAACGGTAAGGATTTAAGAAAAGTAGAGCGCCAAATTTTACATAAAAATGATTTTCATACTTTTTTAGCTCAAATCAAAATTAACCGAGATAGGGTGGCTAGAAGCTAAGGGATGATAGGAGTAGAAATTTAATAAAAAACAAGTTGCCGAAAAATTCATATATTTAACAATTTTTTTCAATTTGCTCGGAAAATTATGAATTTCAATATAGATTCTTTTAAATTCACCCCCGAGAAGGGGTGAACAATATAAATAAATAAAATTATATAAGGATTCTTGCCACTTAATTGCTGATTAATAAAAATAATTAAATAAAAATTTAATTCTACGCTGTTTGCCATAATGTGGATCAACCTGCTCTCACTACCGGTTTCGGAGCCCTACTCCATCATCAGGTGAGCTTGGGCAAATCAACAAAATGACACAGCGCAGAGATAGTTAATTCCGACTTGTCGGAAAGTATCGGTTAGATATTAAGTCCCGAACGGGAGATAGCGGCCTGCGTGCAATGGTAGTACTTTCGTACCAACGAGGCCCAACTATCGATAGTAAAAGGATGGTAAAAGGATTTTTTTCAGGCAAGCCAAATTATGAAATAGAAAACAAATTTCTTGCAGTATAGGTATATAATAAAATTATATCAGGATTCTTGCCACTTAACTGCCGATATAGAAATTTAATTCTACGCTGTTTGTCAGAGCAGTTGAGCAGTTAAGTGGCAAGAATCCTTATATAATTTTATTATATACCTATACTGCAAAAAATATGCTTTCTATAATATATGTAAATAAAGTGTTTTTTTAAACACTACTGTTTAAAAAAAGTTGCTTTCAAGTTTCTCGAAATGTTGCCATTATTTTTTAAAATTTTTAAAGTTAAATAATCGGTTATTACTAATTTATTTCAAAAATGGTAAAGAGAAAATATGTTTCTCTTGGCCAGATCTACCACCTCCTAAATAACTTTTTTTAGGACACCCTGTATAAATGCTGAATTTGTAAATAATAAATTATTTTAAAATAAAGTAATGTCTGTGTTTATTGTGTTTTTTTACACTAAAGGGACACTAAACTTTTTACCAACCCCTAGCTGTATTCTTTATCGTTAGATAGTAATTGGTTATTTAAAAATCTTCAATGACAGTCAATTAATACGTAAACGGTTATCAACATTTCACTCAGGAACTACGTTTCAGTGTGAATCAGATATATCAGTGTGAAATATATATATATATATATATATATATATATATATATATATATATATATATATATATATATATATATATATATATATATAAGCAGAAAGTAGTCTCGACTGACTAGTGAGAAAGAAAATCTGGGATTTAGTGGGGTTGCAGTCGGAAGGGTTTGACAAAGAATTAATACACTTTGTTAATTGTCAAGCTTTCGGAATTTATTTATTCCTTCCTCAGGACACTAAAATGGAAATACAAGTTAGACAATTGCTGTTATAAAAGTTAAGAATAAGACTTACTTAACGTGGTACAGAAAATACCTTCATAAAAACTACATTAAACATGACTAAAACTACATAGCCTTGTCTCTTGGTTGGTTCGCTGTTCCCCTCACACTATCACTTGCCTTACTAATTGTCTTGGGGTTTTTGGTTAACCACTAAAAACCTTTAAGTCAAAGAAAATTCGAATTATTAGAATTTTTACACTAACAGTGTGTCGACTTTCGAGCACTCATACAATTCTCACCCATCGCGTGGTGATGAGTTGTTGTGTAGGTGGTGAGTGGGACGGTGGTTCCACCCGGAGATTTTTTGTCTCATTTCGTTGTTTATGTATGCAACGGAATGTTGACCATATCTTTTATAGATGCTATGTAATTTGCTAATCGCCCCTTCCCAGTCCCTCTCGGACTGTTTCAAGGTGTATGCACTAATACGTTTCCAGTGCATATTACCATAACAGGTGCCTGTGTGCACTTGTTTTTTGTCTCTTTTTTACTCTCCCTTGGTTCCTTCAGAACCAACGGTGGTTTTACCTTTGATTAAATCTTTTTTAATAATAAGCAATTTGCGTGGAGTGCACTCAGTTTGGTGCATTGCCTTTTCTTGGATTGTCCAAGCCGCACATTGTCTTTGCCTTGTCATTCAATTGGTCTTAATTTGCTGATTTTGTTTGTTCCCCCCTTTTTGCGGAGTGTGTTTCTGTAGTTTTTTACACCTTATGTAATATTGTGATTTTGGAAGTATTGCCAATACTATGAAAAGGTTTGGTTCATGAATTTCCTGTAAATTTAAAAAATTGAAAAAAATTGTACAATTTAATGATTTTTTGTGACAGTTTTCTCACATTGATTAATAAGAACATTATTGTCATATTTTCCTCATTACCTTTTTCACATTTGGCCTTTTCTAAGTGTTTGCATTGCACCTCTGTCTTTTTTCAAAATTTTTAGTACATCCTAATGTTTATTCAATTGCTTATAAGAAAATTCTTTTTCTGATTGCGCTCGGTGTTTTTCTGGTTGCGGATATTTGGTGACATTTTCTGAATTGTAAATGTAATTGTATTTTTACCACCTAATTGTTTTTTGCTCTCGTTGCACGAGTAAGGGTGTTTTATTAATGTTTTTTAGTGTTTTTTTAGTGTTGTGCCTTGATCACTCCACTTTTCTACATGACCACCCACACCATTGGTTTTTTACATGAATACAATGATGGACATGCCACAGCCTTGTTCGACATCCATAGATCACTTTTACTAACTTGACTTCTGACAATTGACTTTTGACGTTTGGATGTCGCGGTTGTCGCCTGTCAATTGTTTTGCGCCTCCACGCTTCGGATTGAGACGCAAAAAATTCTTTAATTTAAAAATTTCTAACATCTCTTAATTATTCTAATGTTCTAACTTATACTTGGCGGCTTAACCGCCTTATAAGAATCCTTGTGGTTGACTGGTCAGCGATGCTTTCACGGTGGAGTTATCAACACAAACCATGTTTAATGTAGTTTTTATGAAGGTATTTTCTGTACCACGTTAAGTAACTCTTATTCTTAACTTTTATAACAGCAATTTTCTAACTTGTATCTCCATTTTAGTGTCCTGAGGAAGGAATAAATAAATTCCGAAAGCTTGACAATTAACAAAGTGTATTAATTCTTTGTCAAACCCTTCCGACTGCAACCCCACTAAATCCCAGATTTTCTTATATATATAATATATATATATATATATATATATATATATATATATATATATATATATATATATATATATATATATATATATAGAATAAAAATTATTCAAAATCTCTATAGAAAGAACGCCGTCAATATATATATATATATATATATATATATATATATATATATATATATATATATATATATATATATATATATATATATATATATATATATATATATATATATATATATATATATATATATATATATATATATATATATATATATATATATATTGACGGCGTTCTTTCTATAGAGATTTTGAATAATAAAAATTATTATATTTTTATTCTTCTATGCTTGTGACGGGAGATCATTGCCACTGTGCTGATTTCTGGTGGATTTTATTCCAGTAGTTTACATAAATAACTATTTTATTTTTAAGTTTTCTGGTTCAAGAGCGAAATAACTAGATATTTTTTTACTTATTCCCGGAAATAAAAGATTCGTTTAATATGATTTTTAAATGCGCTCTTCATAATTTCATTTCATCATTTAAATTTATGACTAACCTTGTTTTTTATTCATTTTTTGAATAACTAAAGTCTACATACGTCATGGAATATCGATTCCCAAGCCCTTCAAAAATATTAAATAGTAGTTTTCATTATTTGCTCTGATTTATTGAAGCACGTTATGAATGAAATAAAATGGAATAAAAAGTCCAAGGGTTAACAATATATTAATAGATGGATATTTTTGACGTTTTTGTATTTTGTTCTATTCAATCTTTACTATTTATTAAGATGAATGAATCAAGACTATTTAATTTATAAATGAAGTTTTTCAATTATTTTTCGATCAGAACCATGTCTCCTGAGTATTGAACAAACATAAAGATTATTTAAGAAAGAGAGATTTTCACAAATCTAATATTTGTCAGCATTCATGGGACACAGGGCACAGAATAAATTTTAATAACGCCAAAATTATAATGAAAGAAGCGATAGCCTCTAAAAGAAAAATAAAAGAGGCTTTTTTAATTCAATCTAATAAAAATAAATGTATTGCTCATGCATCTGTAGATGTTAGTAATGTATGGCAATCGCTTCTTTGATTTTAAAGAACATAACATAAATAAACATAACATACGTAAAATTTAAAAATAATCATACAGAAAGTTTGGGGCTTTTTGGTTTTACCTTATAAGTAATTGTTATCAGGTAGTAATTGTTAATTTTGAAGTTTGATATAATGTCATTTTAATAGAACGGCAACGGTTTCTTGTAGACGTATCTGTTTTAAAATGTTCTCGAATAGTTGAATTTAAATATTTTAAATAGTTTTTTTCTTTATTCTTTGTTTTTTTTGCTTCCGACGACGGAAAGGCATAAACTTTCCGAAACGTTAAGCATTTTTTTCTTTGTTAGGCTAATTTGTATAATTGTAAACATAACTTCTGACAAGTAGTGTCCGTTTGGGTTTAACGCATAAGTGTTTAAAAAAAATAACTATTTTATTTTGTAGATTTTCTTGCAGTGCAGTGGCGAAATACCTGCACATTTTTTTGGAGAGACTAATATTTATTAAAACTAATCCTGTATTGTTAATTTTTAACGTTTTCTAAATTTTAATATATAGTTTTAATCAGTATCGATATGACATTACGACAATAGTCACCAAAGCATATTAAAAAATTACATCATAAAATAATGATAGTTGAAAAAACTGCAAATTGTTGGTGGCAAGTTCATTTCCCTCTTAAAAATTAACCATGTGTTGACATGAGTCAAAAAAGGAAATGTTCAGGAGACATGGGTCTGATCGAAAAATAATGTTTTTGGGAAAAGTTACTAATGAAATTATTGCACAGGGTGTGTTTTAAAGTTAGGATAAAAAAACAACCCTTCAATTAATCTTTTATAATAAGTCAAATACTAAAGTTAATAAAAAACTGAGTTTATGAGTTAAAGTTGATAGATTTATATACAGTTTAAAAAAAATATAACAATTTAAACTCGCTTTAAACCTGACGAAAAAATTCTGCGTTGCGTTTTTTTTGCATCTGATTGTATTTTATAATGAAATGTATTTTGTATGATCACAGATAAATACAATACTTACAGAAAATTACATTACAAACTTTTTAACTGTTGAAACGTATGTCATATCTAAACACCTGAGACCCTGCATTTTCTGAATTGAAGCATCGTATTCTTAAAGGGTCTATGTGCCATATTTTCCAAAATTCGTTTTTTCCATAAACGAATAATTCTATGTGCCATAATACATGTATTAGAAGAGGTGCTATGTTTATATCTGATGTGGAAATATTTTATTTATTCATTACCTAATAGATGATTCTGTCGTATTTTTTAAAAGGTCTTTTTATGAAGAAGGGGCAAAGTGCCAACAGCCGTAACTTCGTGCATGTATTTCACTCTGTTTCTAGTACTGTGTTTGTTTAGTCTTGAATGTTTAGTGTATAAAAAGTTAGCCAATAGTAAAAAACTGTTTTATTTACAACCACATATGTAATACTGACATTACTGACTTTTAAAAAATTTGAAAGTGTCAAATTATCTACATTTCTTCCCTTTTCCATTTCCCTCACCCATTTTCCTCCCTCGGTTTTCTTATTTCTCGCCTCATTTAATTAAGCAAACTATTCTTGTAATATCTTTATTAAATACTTATCTAACATCAATAAACCAGAAGATTAACAATAATAATTGAAGATTTTAATACATTTATTTTTGCCGGGTAAAAATGCTAGACTTCTTTAGTTTAAAACTTACATTCTGGCGTTTTAAAAGTTTTTGATATTTTTGTGATATTTTGATATGTCTGTCTTTTCCCTTAATTCTAGCATTGTCCGTATCATGGTGTACGTAGCCCAAAGAGTAGATGGCTTTTTCTGCCTTGCCATGTCGCTAAAATATGCCATCAAAACTGTCTCCGAAGCAATATTCTTAGCATTTCTTTCGGTACACCATTTTTCATATACTTTCAATGCTATTTCATATCGCCCCCTACTTTTCTCTGGAAGTAAACTGGCTTCTGCTCTTTTTTTTGCAGCTTCTGTAAGTTCTGGTGGAGTACCAATATTAAAGTAGTCTTCATTATCAACACTTTCCGACAACATTCTGGCTTTCTATGTTATATAAATTTGAAAAAGCGAACGAGAAATTTAAAACTGTCACTTACTTGATTGTTTTGCTGTTGAAGGTTTGCGCCATAACAACCACTGGTACCGGTAACTATTGATATGGAAATCCCAAAACAGAAAACGACAAATTTTGCATATTTCTTTTTCAAAATACTGTCCCTATTTCCTAATTAATGATGTGGTTGTAAATAAAATAGCATGACAAACCTCGGAGGAAAGTTTTCATTATTGTCTCGAGATTTAGTTAATCTTTCGACAGTAATGAAACACTTCCCTTTTCGGTATGTAATATACTATTGTTAAATTGTTGCTATTGAAGATTTACGTATGTTTTTGAGAAGCTCATAATACCTAAGTCAAAATATATAATAAAATAATGACACTCTCTTAATTTTAAAGATAATAATAATAATAGCTCCCGTATATAGCGTTTAACGCCTTGGGAGTAGCAAGGTACAGCTTGCCATACTAGAGCCGTTCGGTATACAAGGAAGGTAATGTGGCTAGCAGTACGCTTCAACCGCCTATTATTACCTCAGGATCGTGAATCCCAAGTACTCATTTAAGGCTGAGTCGACCTAGGCACCCAAACTATTTTTTATTTTAAAATAAAACGTGTGGGATTTGAACCCACTACCTTGAGATTGGTAGACGAGAGTCTGTACCTCTACGCCACCAGGCACCTAATTTTAGCGATAACTATTTCTATTTCTTTGTTTTTTTTTTGATAATCCATCATTGATGCTATCTAATTGAATACGTCAACCTAAATTAAATCGTAAAATCGATTTCATAACGATTGAAAATGTCGTTTTCCGCATTCCATAAAAAACTTTGAAGTTTGAAAAATATATTTTCCGCGTCATTTATTAAACCGATAAACATCATAATATAGCTAGGGAACAATGTAGCAACAATGCCCCGCGAGTTTAAAAATAACAGAAAAAACTCCGGCAACACAATAGCGTCGAATATCTTACTCTGCCAAGGCCAGCAGCACGAGTATATGTCTATGAAAGGGTTGCTTAAAATAACTTTAAACTACTTATTGCTGAAGGTGGAAGGTTGATGATGGCGATTTATACCCGAATTCGACGAGCTACACTGAAATAGAACAGAGAGTTACATTGAACTGCGTTTGCTTGTAAGGTAAATTGTGTTTATTTCTTTGTCTTTCGTTGCGGTATTTTAATATTTTAGGAATTCTTTGTTATTTTATATTTTTTTGGATCCATTCTTATTTTAAACGTTAGGAGATTTTAGTCAATTTTTATGGTATAAAGTTTCATTCAGAACCTCGCAATTAGTGGAATAAATTAGTGATTTCAATTAACGTAGAGGTTTGTTCCTTTTAGTTCAATGTTAGCATTCAGAACGTCAAAATTAGGGGTAGACATTTTCAATTAGTAGAAAAAGCTATCAAACTTTTAACTTTTCCGCTAATTATACTTCGAAATTTGCGAGAAATGTAATTTTGGCCTTTGATTATCTTCCGTCAACAGAAATTGTGGTTAGAAATCAAAAGTTTACTCAAAATGAGTTATTTGGATCATAAATGACCTAAATACAAAATATTTTCATGGTGTCTGTCTGTCTGTCCGTCTGTAACACGATAACTCAAAAACCGCTAAACCGATTTTAACCAAATTTGGCACAAAAATACTGTGTGGCACCCGAGAATCTGGCCATTAGTTTTAGGTGGGGGTGGGGGGTTGGTAAGGGGGTATGGGAGGGGGTTAAAAATTTTAAAAAATCGTAACTCCAAAATTACAGTAGCTAGCGAAACGCGGTTTTCAATTTAAGATTAGGAATAATATTTGCAATAAAATTTGTAATAACATCAAAATCAGTCAAAGTCGCAGTTTTTGAGAAAAAAAATCAAGTAGGTATGGGCGGCTATACGTGCCTCCCGGCGCCAATTTTTTCATATCTAATATAAAAATAAAAATAAATATCTTAACCTGACTTTTATTTAATAAAAGGGACATCAATAGATATATTCTAGAATGTACTATAAATTATTATATATTATACAGGGTGTCCCAGAAATGAGTGCAGATATTTTAAGGTGGATCTGGTCAAAATAAACATATTTTCTCTTTACCATTTTTAAAATAAATTGAAAATAACCGAGTTATTTAACTTTGAAAATTTAAAAAAATAATCGCAACATTTTGAGAACCCCCGGAGATATCGCCAACTACATCCAATTACCCGGATCAAGCCCGGATTTCAGTTAATTCAACGCACTGTGTTGCCATATGGACAAGAAAGTATACGTTAAAAGTAAGTCATAAAATCACAACACCCGAGGAGTTTGCAGAGATGCATTACATTTTTAAGATTGTGATATTATTACATAAAATAAATTAAAAGTTAAATGTTTAATAATGTGTTAAAAAAGTTAAAATTAAAAAACTTACCCAACATTAATACCAAAGATACTTATGACAGATCGATGTAACTGTGACAGTTCTCTTTTTCAATATACACTTAACTACAATACACTTCACTGTGCTGCTTTACTTGTACATGCTATTATAATAACTACTAAAATAACAGTCCCCGTTTTTAAAACATTATTTTCATATAGGCCTCATCACAATTTGAACCACAGATTTACAAAACACCTTGAAAAGCACACATTACTTTGAATACCTTTCTGAATGAATAAATGTTGAGAATTATTGTCTCTTACCGCCACTTTCCGAACTTCTTTCAATCTAAGACTATACATGTTTCACTCAACAATTTTAAATACGTATTTTGTTTTTTCGCTATTTTTTCTATGTATTTCAACAATTCCATGGACAGCCCAACCGTCGCGTCGACCGTCGGCCAAGAGAGCGGCGCATCACTGGTAACTGCTCCTTTGTCGCGCCGCCGTGTCGAGCTTGCGTCATGCGAGGTTGCCGTAGTTTCAACAATTTCAAATTCAAGACACTCGAAGCAATCAAATTCTTATTAAATTTTAAAAATAAAACAGAACAACATGAAAGGAAACAAACAAAACACAAATGAATTGGTTATTGATAAGGTCACAAAAAAGAAATTTTTAAAATGTTTATCGTAATTCAGAATTCAATACATCGAAAACAGCCCGACGAATAATCAATTCATTTTTGTTTCGTTATTTCCTTTCATGTTTCTCTGTTTTATTTTTAAAATTTAACACGAATTTGATTGCTTCGAATGTCTTGAATTTGAAATTGTTGTAACTACGGCAACGTTGCTTAACATCGTCGTCTGAAGCAAGCCCGCCACGACGGCGCGGCGACCGGCGACTCAAAGGACCAGTTCACACGCGGCAGTTCTTGGCTGACGGTTAGGCTGTCGATGGAATTGTCGAAATACATCGAAAAAATAGCGAAAAAACAAAATACGTTGTCAATAATTGTTGAGTGAAATATGTATTTTCTTAAATTGACTACTTTCAATCTCAAAGTCGTAAAGTGGCGATAAGAGACAATAATTCTCAACATTTATTCATTCACAAAGGTATTCAAAGTAATGTGCGCTTTTCAAGGAGTTTTGTAAAACAGTGGTTCAAATAAAACAGAGAAACATGAAAGAAAACAAACAAAACAAAAATGAATCGATTATTCGTTGGGCTGTTTTCTAAATTTCTTGAATTGGATTCTAAATTACGATAAATATTTTAGGAATTTCTTTTTGTGACCTGATTGTAAATAATATGAATCATTTTATTAAATTTATTCCAAAATAAAGTTATTTTGCAGCATAACAAAGATTTACGTAAACGTCATAAACGTAATGTTTTAGCTAATTTTCGGTGGCTTTTGTTAAGTTTTCATTGAAAGGGTAAGTACTAAAAATAATTAATGTTTTTTTTTCTATAATTATTAATAATGAGCACTGATAAAAGATTAAATTTAACATTCCTAATTTTTTGAGTAGAAATTTGTCTATGAATTTATAAATGTAGAACTATGTTCTGCCGAACTATGTAGAATGTGGATAACATAGGAGGTTGCAACACTGCAAGGTTTAGATACACCGTAGGGAAATCTCAGGTGAATAAACAAGTGGCACTAAAAAGTTTTTTCAAATTTCCCGGAAAATGTCAAGAAAAATTTTAAATTTTCAACATTTTTTTTTCGCAAAAAAAACCTCATAGGCGTGTTTCTGGGGTTGAACTATACTACCAGTTAAAATATTTGCACTTAATTCTGGGACACCCTGTACAGTATTATTATTAATAATATAAAAGAATAACAAAAAAAATAATAGCCGTAAAATATTAATATTTAAATTTACACGTAAAAGTGTGGTATTTATCCATAAATTTTACACGAATTTACATCTTCCGCATTTGAATTTATTATTTTATATTTAAACCAAGCGTTAAAGCAAATGCAGACAGAGAATGCAGGAATAAACAAGGGACCTTAAAGCGGAACTGCATAATTTCTACAGGAGAAAATGCGTCTATATAAAAGTAAACAAAGAAAATTATCACAATTATCCCATTCTTTACTTAGAGATTAGTGTTTGTTTGCATAACATTAATAACAACATAGTTTAAACATTGGTTAGAATATGTAGAATTGATTTTCCGTTATGACTGAAATTTAATAGTATTTCAACAAGAAATAGATTTAAATTAATCGTGGAAGTAGTTTTGTAGCGGAATTCTAATTACTAACTAAATATTTAAGTTTCATTTAGTTTATTTTAAAGTAAATTGAGTTTGTAGGTAGTTTTGCACCTGGAAGTTCTCGTTAAATATATTTCGATTCCAAACTTTACCTTCAAATTAATCAGACGAAGTATAATATATGGGGCGAATAAATGTTTCAATATGGTAGTTCAAACTCAGAAAGACAAGTAATATAGACAATCCATACTATACAAAATAAAGGTACCGAGATAATACAAACTAGATGTTAAGAAAAAAAAACGCCAATACTCTACTTACACAAAATCAAACATTAAACGTTTTTATTTTTTGCTAAAAAAGTATTTTTTTAATACTCAGAAATATTAAATTACATTAAATTTAACCGGTTTAAACTTGATTTTTAACCCACGCAAGTCAGACTATTGTTTCGTCGCAACGTTGTAGCTTAATAACTAAAAGCTTGCTGTGTTTTGAATGTATTACAAAAGATTAATAGCACAGACTACATAGTTAGAAAAGGCGATTAAATATGACAGAGATAACTGGAGTTAATAGGCTTAAAGGGTTTAAAGAGACAAAACAGTTGAATGCATAGAAATTATTCTCCCACATAAAATTTGGACTAGTAAATTTTCATTTATCATGGAGAATTGCATGCATTTAGGAAAAACTATTTACGTATGAACAGTGTTTTAGCAGGTTTGTTCCAACACAATAGAGAACCGTTCTGCGTATATGGTTGCGGTAATACGCAGTGGAGAAAATGCGTTTAAATTACGAGAAAACCGTTTATAGCCTGTTTGACACGATCAAAGTGTATTTGGATCAAATACACTTGGACGCTGTTTGGATCTTTATTTTTCCTAAGATCATAATATCTACTTACGTGTTTATCTTATGTGTTTGCATCTATCGAAGCAGAATCAACAACACTTAGGGGTGGAGATGCCACAATATATTAAGGCGCATTCTCATGACTGGTGTACTTGACAAACATTTGTTAAGCGGATTCTCACGACTGGCGTACTTGACAAGTACGCCAATATTTGCGTACTTGGCAAGTATCCCCACCAGTCCCCACTTTGTACTACATTGGCAAGTGTACTTGGCAAGTACGCCAATATTTGCGTATTTGCCAAGTACCCCTACAATCCTTGGCAAGTAAACAGTATAGTCGCATCGATGGATACGGGTCGTCCCAAAAATTGTCGTTGCTAGTGATTGTTTTTCTGTACACTGTTCTTTTACTGTCCACTGCAATACGATTTCTATGTTCTTTATGTTTGGCCCTCCATATGAAGGGCTCATTTTCGTATAAACCCTAAATTCCAAAAACAACATCATTTGAAGACTACACGGAAAACCCAGTTTTGTCCGTTTTAATTGGAGCCGAGAAAAATGCAATTTAGTGTTTTTAAAGAAATATGTTATTTTCGGTTGAATAATTAGAAAAATATTTATATTACTACCAATTCTGAATTATTAATGTTGTGAATTATCGCCGTATTCTGAAATATTGAAATAAAAATCTAAGTAGATAATCTAAAAAAAATAGTCACAATGCAAAACAAAACAGGGGAAAATCATGGATGTTCAATTAATTAAAGGTTGTATAAAACCTAAATCTAAACTATTATTTTTTTTGTTGAAAATTAATATTTAACTAGGTTTTTATTACAATAAATAAATTTATAACATATTGATAACGAAATAAATATTCCATATATACATTACATAAATTAATTACGTATGTGTATACCTTTAAGATTGTTACAAAAGGATAATATTTTTCTATCGATCGTGTCAGATGATGTTTTTGAGAGATTTTTTTATTCATCTATGTTTTTCGGTCAGTCGAGATTATTGTTGTTTATTGTAAGTTTCGAGCGGAATAAATTTATTTGTGTTTTTGATTTTCGACGTTTATTTTCTGTAATATCCCTTGTTTTAATAATATAATACTAATTGCAAAATGCATGCTTGTCGCCCATGCGTAAGTACAACTTAACAAAGTATAGCTAGAGACGTAAGAAATATAAAATAACATGCGACCGGTGCTATCCCCAAGTCTCTTCCTATATTTGTACAACTGTACATCTCTGGTTTTTGCCATTTACTCGTGGACTACTCTGGTTTTTCCTTTGTACGGCAAAATAACCAAGCTGTAATATCTCTGGGACTAAGCGTATTATTGCTTTCTTTTTTCGAATGACGTTAACATTTGTCTATAAAGTTGTATCGCTATCTTAATTTCTATGAAAATGTGACATATCTGGTTTTTCCCGTGTAATCTTCATTTGTCCACTCCATTTATTGCTGTGAAAACGATTTAGGTATGTCGCCAATATTGAAGTTATTAATGTAAATTTGATATTACATAATCTATTATTGTTTTAACGTTTTAAATTATCCGCAATTAACTCGAAAAACACTACGATCCGGAAATAAATCGGACATACGCTATAACAGTAACATTATTTGCGCAGTCGTTTTTTTTGCGCGTCGGCAAATGTAAACAAGGCTGGCCAAGTATACTTGGCAAGTGTACGATTAATCGTTTGACTCGGGCTATATTTACCGACAGAGAGTGGGGACGCGACAAGTGACCAAGGAACCCGTTCTCACGACATGGCAAGTATATTCCAATAACAAATGTTTGTCAAGTATGCCAGTCGTGAAAATCCGCCTTTATTGGAATATACTCGCCATGTCGTGAGAACGGCTTTCTTGGTCACTCGTCGCGTCCCCACTCTCTGTCGGTTAATATAGCCCGAGTCAAAGGATCACAATAATTATTCGTACACTTGCCAAGTGTACTTAGCTAGCCTTGTCTATACTTGCCGAGGCGCAAAAAAACGACTGCGCAAATAATTGTACTGTTATAGAGTATGTCCCATTTATTTCCGGATCGTAGTGTTTTTCCAGTTAATTGCGGATAATTTAAAACGTAAAAACAATAATAGATTATATAATATCAAATTTACATAAATAACTTCAATCCCCCCAGAGTGGATAAATGAAGACTACACGGGAAAAACCAGATATGTCACATTTTCATAGAAATTAAGATAGCGATACAACTTTATAGACAAATGTTAATGTCATTCGAGAAAAAAGAAAGCAATAATACGCTTAGTCCCAGAGATATTACAGCTTGGTTATTTTGCCGTAGAAAGGAAAAACCAGAGTAGTCCACGCGTAAATGACAAAAACCAGAGCATCTTGCAATTAGTATTGTATGTTATAAATTTATGTATTGTAATAAAAACCTACCTAAATATTAATTTTTTTCCTACAACAAAGAAATAATAGTTTAGATTTAGGCTTTATACAACCTTTAATTGGTCATCCCTGGTTTTCACCTGTTTTGTTTTGCATT
Source organism: Sitophilus oryzae (assembly GCF_002938485.1). Lineage (NCBI taxonomy): Eukaryota > Metazoa > Arthropoda > Insecta > Coleoptera > Curculionidae > Sitophilus > Sitophilus oryzae. Next base: position 907,521 of record NW_022146169.1, read on the forward strand.
TTGACATTTTTATTTCGTTATTTCAGAATATGGCGATAATTCACAATATTAATAATTCAGAATTGGTAGTAATATATATTTTTCTAATTATTCAACAAAATAACATATTTCTTTAAAAACACTAAATTGCATTTTTCTCGGTTCCAATTAAAATGGACAAAACTGGTTTTTCCCGTGTAGTCTTCAAATGATGTTGTTTTGGAATTTATGGATTTATACGAAAATGAGTCCTTCAATGGACTTCCCATGGATGGCCAAACATAAAGAACATAGAAATCGTATTGCAGTGTACAGTAAAAGAACTTAAAAATAAAAAAGAATCACTAGTAACGACAATCTCGGGACGAGCGGTGTCCATCGATGCGACTATATTGTTTACTTGCCAAGGATTTAAACAATGTTTGTGCTTATTCTTGCAACCAGGAACACAACAAAGTTGAGGCATAACACCAAAAACACACTCCACTTAAGCTTTATTGATGAATTGTTAGAAAGTCTTAAAAACACACACAAATATAATGATAAAAAAAAACTTATGGGCACTTTTAGGTTAAATAACTTACAAAACGTGTAATTTTTCTGATTATTTTAGGAGAAACAGAGAGTTCTGGAAGTAGTTTATGTCATTTAAGCACCAAAGTCATTAGTTTGTGCACTGCAATAATAAATAATATCGAAAATAACCGGCAAAATGTGAAAACAGAACCGTAGTAACCGCATAGCGACGTATTTAGCTCTAGCCGTCGCGATTTTGTCGGTCGCCAACAGTAGCAACGGGTACTGGTATGTACGTAGCGTCGCGCTCCTAGAGCCGTAGTTTTGCCTGTCGCGAACAGAAGTAACTGGTCCCTGCTGTAACCGATTATCGACGCTCGACTTTGGCGGCGACGTAACTTCGCTTCAGCCGTCACGCACCTAGAGTCGTAGTTCCGTCTGTCGCGAACAGAAGTAACTGGTCCCTGCTTTAACTGGCTATCGACGCTCGACCACGGCTGCGGGCAACGTTCTTCGTTCCAGAAGTCGCTGGAACGCTTCTAGTGTTCCGGTTTTGCCTGTCGCGATTTGGTCGGTTACTACTGACGTTGGTGCTCCCGTCGCTACGTTACTTTCGCAATAGTGATTTTTGGTATGTACTAGGCATGGTATAAAATAGCATTGTTTGAAAGATGAAACGCAAAAGCAAATAAAATAAAATAAAAATATTTTATTTGCTTTTATACATTTATATAAGTTTTATTGCTTATATCTATTTTTAAGGTTAGGTTAGGCCAATAAACAATTTTTTTTGACAGTGGTTTGGATTTTAACATTAAATAATAATATCATATAACAATACACTTATATAAATTTTAACATTTATATAATAAATATTTTTTTAATTATTTTATTTAACATACTCCATTCAACAGCAAGCGCCAATTACAGAATGGGTCGTACTGTATAAATTACAAATTAAAATGAAGAAATTTATAGATCATAAAACAAATTAATTATAATAAAAGGTACAAAACAAAATATATACAAAAGTAAAAAAAGAAACAAACTATTAGATCAGATCAACAAAATTGACACAAAAAAAATTGATAAAATTTTTTTTTTAAATATTATACCGGGTGTTGCATCGTCGAGCGGGACATAGGAAATCCCATGTAAATTTTAACGGGGTCAATTATTGGCTTTCCTAATTATTTTAGAGAATAATTCTATTTAAGTTTATTGAAGATCACTAAAACCCACATTCAAAAGAATAACTAGATATTTTTGATTAGCCCGTTTACGAGTTATTGCCGATTTCTTTTTAAATATTTCTCCTTTCTTATGGTCCTGTATTTACTTATGAACACCAGTCAAGGTAAAACATAACTGTCAAATGAAGTTGTCATTTCAGAAATTTATCTATTTAGTGCTTTATTATTATTATTAAAAACTCATACCTATATCGAAAATATTAGCCATGAATTACACTACAGAAGAAAAAGTATTGATGATTAAATGGTATTATAAAGGAAATTGTTATCAAAAGGTGTCGGACATGTTCGCTGCTCTGTATCCGAATAGACCGATACTTGGAAAATCTACAATCGCAAGGAATATCCAGAGATTTGAGACGAAAGGTACCCTAATAAATAACTGCAGATGTGAAGCAAGGCAGGAACAAAGATAAGATGCAAGAAATGATACCGACTTGGAAGTTTTATTGTGCGTGGAAGAAAACTATGGAAAGATCAGCGCAAGGAAACTTGAGGATGAAATAGGAATAGATCACACTACAGCATTTCGAATTTTGAAACGACATAAATACTATTCCTTCAAATATGAAAAGCACCAAGAGCTACGAGATGGGGACGAAATACAGCGGCAGGCGTTTTGTTTTCATATGATGGAAAGAGCAAAGACGGATAGGGAATTTTTAAAAAACATATTTTTCACTTACGAATGCACGTTTACCTTAAATAATGAACCCAATGTTCAAAATCGATATATCGATAGTGGAACAAAGAAAACCAACACAGGTTTGTCGCAACAAGGACGCAATATCCAAAGAAAGTAAATGTTTGGGCAGGGATATTCGAACACAATATTATCGGGCCATTATTTCTTAGGCGAAATTTAAATGCAGAATATTATTTGGAACTACTCGAAAATCATATTTTACCTGCTTTACATGATGCCGCTAGGGAAAATCAGGAAGTTTGGTACCAAATGTATGGCTGCCCGGCACATAGTACCCTGGCTGTTCGGGAATATTTAGGCAATAGTTTTAACGGAAACGTTATTGGCCTAAATCATACAGTAAATTGGCCAGCAAGGTCTCCTGATATTTCGCCAAATGATTTCTTTCTCTGGGGCCATTTAAAAAAGAGGATATACAAGGATAAAATATACCCAAATCTAGACGAGTTAAAAAATGCTATTTCTGCCGAATGCAATAGAATTTCAGTTTACCAACTAGCGAATGTAAGAAGAGAATTTTATGATCGCCTGGGTTTTTGTCTAGCAGTCGATGGAGGAATATTTGAACATCTTAAATCCTACAGTTCTAACAATTTAATAGTACCTAAATTAATGAGTTATTGAATATTGTAATAATACTATAATTAACCTTCTAATTGATTACTTTATTTTACTTTAATTCATATTAATTTGCATTTATAAATTAAGACTTCCGATGTAGGAATGAGTTTTCAATAATAATAAAGCACTAAATAGGTAAATTTCTGAAATGACAACTTCATTTGACAGTTATCTTTTACCTTGACTGGTGCTCATAAGTAAATACAGGGCCATAAGAAAGGAGAAATATTTAAAAAGAAATCGGGCGATAACTCGTAAACGAGCTAATCAAAAATATCTAAAGTTATTCTTTTGAATGTGGGTTTTATTGCTCTTCAATAAACTTAAATAGAATTGTTCTCTAAAATAATTAGGGAAGCCAATAATTGACCCCATTAAAATTTACATGGGATCCTATGTCCCGTCCGACAATGCAACACCCGGTATAGCAATACACATAAATAATATGAGCCGTTGATTTTATTTAAACGAAAATTGATGGAAAATAACAAGGAATGTCATCGGTTTTCTCAAAATGAGATAGATTGGCTATACACAATTATAAACTGGATATTTGGAAAATGAGTGGCGGATAAAAGTTACATTAATCTACAGTTAGATATATTTTTAGCGAGGACCGCGACACTTTGGAAGTCGAAACCTCGGTTACAAAATCGCGGTATTTTGTCGCGGTTTTTTTCTGGAACGGTCGCTATTGTAACGCGACTCATGTGGAACCGGTATTCTCATCACTACAACAATGTATACCATATTTTTGTCAATATAAACTCTTTTATTTGCCAAAAAGCAAAATATGCCAGAAAGCCGAAGCGAAAATACTTTTTCCATTAATTTTTGGGCGTCCTTTTTTCGTGCCTTTCATCATTTTTCGATTAAACGCCGAAGAAATTCATTTACAATTCCGATCGGCAGGTCCTTCACCAGCCAATATATGTTTATTTCGTTTTACTCGCGATTTCTCTTGTGGTTGAAAATATCCAATTTACTATACAAATGCGATCCGGCCCATTTAAACGGTTTCGTAGATTGGGTCGAAAATGTTCAGGGGCAGATACGGATTTGGATAAGGTTTTTGGTCTATTGTAGGTTTCCAGGTATAGTACCGTCAAATTAGATAAATGGGTGAAAAAAATTCGTACAGTTTTGAAAACGGGTTTAAATGATTCTTCTAGACTTAGGCTAACGTGTGTCATAAGTCCTCGAAGATAGACGATGAACTCGAGGAGGCAAGAGATGTAAAATATGTAGAAATATACTGTAGAAAAAAATCCTACAGTTTTGAAAATAGCCTTAAACTTTTCTTTTACTCATTGATTGATGTGTGTCAAAAGCGGTTAGGCTTAGGAAGGGTAATATTAATAATTATGCAAATTAATAAATTATGAGTCATAGTTTTTCATAGTTTAATCATTCATAGTTTAACCATAGTAGAAGGAAAAGAGTAGTTGCACTCTCCCAAATATTTTCTGCCAGTTTTTACAATCTGTCGAAAATCGGCAGATTGGAGAGTGTTTCAGTTGAGTTCCGTCTATTGCTATCCGCTGCTATTGGTTGTAGTAATAATTCATAAAATTGGGATTTGAGTTTTTTAGTCATTTGTGATCATGTTTGTGTTCAGGTTAATTTTCTCATGACTGATTACTACTTAATAATTTTATATTAGTTTCATTTAAGCCTCAATTTTTTTATCGATTTTACTTTTGACAACTATCCCTTGCTGTTTAACGAACGGTTCCTTAGAGGCATGGTACCGAAATTACAGTTTCTGAAAAGCACCTCCGGTTCCGGAAACGCTATATCGTACGATAACCGTAAATCGCCCTATACAGGGTGAGTCTTAAATACTAAGTGTAAACATTTTTAGGGGTAGTATATTTTGACCCCAGAAATATGATGAGAGACTTTTCTGCGCATTTTTTTTTGAAAAAATATCTGGAAATTTTTTTAGTTTTTTAAGTTAAAAAACATAATTTCTTGATAATATGGTAACTAGGGTCCCAGAACCGGAAATTCCCGGTTTTTTGGAAGATCAAAGAACCGGGTCTCAAAATTATTAATTCCCGGTTCTTTCGGTACCTTGGGGACTCGTTAACAATAACTAAAAAATATTATTTTATTACGTGAGAAAGTAGCGATGCTATTTCTCATTATTCTTGCTTCTTTTTTCTTTTGAAATTTCTGTAATGTTTATTAGCAATAATTATTGAAGTTTAAATATGTTATTTTATTATTTAGTACAATGTGTTTTTCAATGTATTAGTTATCCAATGAAAATCACCTAACCGATATATTACTACAATACCAACACATTAATGTTAAAATTAAACTTGTTTTAAATTAAATAAAGTTGTAGAAAATCTTTGAAATAGATAATAATGTAAAAATATGTCATTATATATTTTTTTCGCATTTCTTCCCATCAGAAGATTTTCAGATACAGAAAAATTGTTATTTACACGAAATGTGAAAATATTCTGTTTTAAAGCAAATTTTTACTCCATAATCAATTTTTTTATTTTATTTTATTCTGAACTCATATTTTCCTAAATACATCTGAAACTATGGCGAGTGCCACGACTATACTTTGCCTAGTTATAGACCACGACTATACAGCTACGGCAGTGGTCACTGGACGCGAGAACAAAGTCATATAAAGTGGCAGAAAAAGAACAAAGGATTTGATCAGGAGTAAAGCTACTAGTTTCCTTATACTATGGTTTAACTATGACATTCATTTAAAAAATTGTATATATTTTTTCAAAACAAATACATTGTTTTTTACGAAAAATAGCGTTAAGGAAATACGATATCATCATTTTTTATTATCACTTTTGATATATGTCCTAAATGTACATATAACTAAGGAATAAACAAAAGATGTTATCGTGAAACTATAATAAAAAGAAGAAAGAATTTATTGGGCAAGTCTACAGTAAGATTAGTCATGAGACATGACTAAAACATGACTACTCGTAGACACTCAGTGTTTCTGCCTTCTGGCTTCGTCAATACGGGAGGAGTCAGCAACGATGAACTAGCGATCCTGAAAAAACGAAGAAGGGAAGCAAACGACGCACAAAGGCGTCATTTGCAGCCTGGTTAGGCAGTAGCTTACAATTTGGAGCGTTACTACCGAAAAACCGCTGCGGAAGCGTTCCAACACACCTCGCCGCTATCACCTTGACCCAGAGAAAACAATAAACAAAAGATGTTATCGTGGAGACTATAATATAAAGAAGAAAGCATTTATTGGGCAAATCTACAGTAAGATTAGTCATGAGACATAACTAAAACATGACTACCCGTAGACACTCAGTGTTTCTGCCTTCCGGCTTCGTCAATACGGGAGGAATCAGCAACGATGAACTAGCGATCCTGAAAAAAGAAGGGAATCAAGGCATAAAGGCGCCATTTGGCGCCATAACTAAAGATGTATACTACAATTCGTCATTCCCTGAAATGCCTAATCGTTTGACTGTGGATCTCAGGCATTCTTTGTAATGACGCAGTTATTTCAGCTAATTGCTGCAACTAATTGAATCATTTCAGTTACCCTGTTTGAGAGTACATCTATTTAGTGCAATTTATGTAAAAGTAGACAAATAGACGTGTCACGACCAGGGTTGGCACCTATTCTATTTAAAAAATCGGGACAGCACAACTTTTTTTGGTGCAACATTTTTTTCTTAAATGTAAAATTTTCTGTGCCCATCGGATTTTGAAACAATATTTTATGCCTTTTTGCGTTAACTTAAATAACTATTCGAAATTTATAAATAATTAACCCTGCATGTTTTAACCAAGACCTAGGGTATTACAGAGCACAAAGAACTCCCTTTATAGTTCTAATACAAAGACCTAATGTGGTCAGGTACGCGACTAGATCTTTTCCGATTCAGATAATAAGAAAATTGTAGTTATTTAGTTAAGTAAATATATATTGTGTCATATCGATGAACAAAACTGTCAATTAACATCAGCGATTTGAATACCACAAAATTAGTAGAAATTTACGTTTAATATTCGCCCATTTAATTTCCTATCTCTAATTTTCAATACTGCTCCTTTTGTTCTCTAAATAATCGGGAAATATATGTGCGATGGTAATAATTATTTGGCTATGATTATACGTCAATGTTGATTGTTGAATATATCAGTAGGTGTTCTCTATTAATTAAGCCTTGTCATGTTATACAAGCATTAATCCTTATTGTAAATGAGCGACAATATATTTGCTTTACGCGTTGTATTATATATTAGATCAGAAATATTGAACAAAATTTAAGTAAAGGGTATTCCAAAAAGAGGTTTTGGATGTTGATAACGAATAAAATAAAAGTTTCGTAAGATGCCTAAAAAGTTATTTTTGTATCTAGTGCGCGAAGTATCTAGTGCGTATATTATTGATTCGAAAAAGAAAAGCGTGAGCTTGGAATGTATGTTTTTTTATTACTGAACATCGTCATCGATTTCCTTTTAGGTCGTTTTAATACTTGGTATTTCTGGTGCTTGCCGCCGTGAGGAACTTACTAAAATGACGCTCGATAACATAGAAAATAAAGATCCAGTCTTGATTGTTAAAGTACCCGATACAAAAACAAATATAGACCTAGTCTTTACAGTGCCAAATTTGAATTATATTGAGATTTACCGAAAATACGCAGCTCTTCATCCAAGAAATGCTACCAGTCGCACATTGTTTTTAAAATATCAAAATAAAAGATGTGTTAACCAAGTGGTCGGCATAAATTCTATTGGTAAGATACCTAGCATGATAGCAAAACACTTGAACCTGCTAGATTATGAGTCCTACGCTGGGCATTGTTTCCGGAGAACTTCAGAAACACTCCTTGCTAATGCAGGGGGTGATATATTTAGTTTAAAGCGCCACGGAGGATGGAAATCTTCGATAGTGGTCGAGGATTCTATCAACAATATAATTCAAATATCAAATAAAATTTTAGAGTGTCAAATACCGGGATCAAGTACCTCTACATCAAAATTAGATAGTGTCTCAAGTCCCAAAACCCCCATATTTCAAGCAAAATCAGAACTATCTACTTTGGGATTAAATACTGGTTCGTGTACTGGTTGTACTATTAATGTTAATATTGTAAATAATAACTAGAATATGCATTAGTGTTAAGCTTGATATTTGTTATTTGTTTATTCTTGAATATTTCGAAATAAATAATTAGTTATAATTTAGTTCTTCATTTTCCAAAAATCAAAATTCCAAAATCCCATATAATTTACATGCAGTGTGCGAAATAGGCATTTCGCGCATTACTTCGCGCACCGTGTCATGGTAACGTAGGAAAATGAAAAAAGGCACTTCGCACATTGCTATCAATTCGCGAACATTGTCATTTTTTGACGTTTGTAGAAAAAAGTTATTTATGGCGGTGCGGTTAGGTTAGGTATGGTTGGTATGCGACTTGACGCCGCTAGGTTATTTTTTGTGGGGCTTTGTGAAAAGGCAAAGCTTACGAAAATAATCTGCAAACCATTCAACAATTGACAAAAGAAATTAGGCGAATAAATCGTGACAAAGCTCCAGAAATGTGTTCATCAGTAAAAGAAAATTTCAACAAAAGAATTGTTGTGTTATTGTATTGTTGTTAAGACGTATTGTGTATTGTTGTTAAGATATATGCATGTTTATTACTACAACTGCAGTCGTTTGTATATATCGAAGTTTGTAAGTGTAGATGAAAAACTGTATGTATCTCGCAATACAGTTCTGGCTGTTCTGATATGTGTATGGAAAAAGATAAGTGACACAGACACTAAAAAACAAGCGAAAATGACCAGCTGGTACTGAATAAGCTGTGGTTCGACCTGAAAAAAACACTTTCCAGTCTTGTAACACAAATTACTGAACTGTTGAATATAGATATTTCTTTTTTCGGCAAACCAGTGATATATTGAATTTTCAATAGTATTTCTACGTATATTCCCGACAAAAAACACGACATAAACATACATAAATCTCTTTCTACAACTACACATTCCCAAAGAATTTCATAAAATATAAATATTATTTGGGAGCAAATATTTTCATATTTCTCAGCACACGAGTTAAATCTATGTGTGTACTGTATGTAGTGTTTTAAAACTTTATTTGAAATTTAAATTATACATTTTTGAAATATATATCTTCATATATAGAATATTTGTAAGAAGTATATGAAATAAAATATTTTATAAGGTTGTTTTAAGAAGGTTTATAATTTTAAACGAAAATCTAACATTAGTATATTTTGTTGTTTCTAAACAAATAGATAGAGAAATATAAATACTATTTATATATAGTATATGATTACTTTAGTATCTTATTGGAATACAATAATTACTGGTGCTTATTTAATCTGAGGCAAACTAATCAAGATCATATATACTAAGAGCTAGCAAAGGTTAGTCTTGGGTCGAGATTTCCGTATGTAAGAAGAGTGCAATGCGTTTATAATGTGTTGAACAAAGAGGGAACAGTACAAACGTTGCCAAACGTATGAAATTGACAAAAAATCTGTGCACATTGCTAAGAGTCGTGGAAGGGTATATATACAGCAAATTCGTAGCGGTTGACCGGTCGACCTAATCAGAACTTAATTAATTACGTCTCGTGATACTTTATTTGTTTATTTATTAACAAGTCGTTGTAATTCTCCCTATAGCTTGTAAATTTTTATGTGCAATAGAAACACTTGTATTTTTGGTAAAAATAAGTGGAATTGAGTTGGTGTGCGCTATTAGAACTGTGAATTCAAAAATTGATATCTCGAAATTTGTTTGAAATAATTGATTGTAGTTTTTTTCAAAAACTTTCCTAATATTTCTGCTATACTTTCTTCCCAGAAAGTATGTGAAAATCTTTACAAATAAAATAGTTACACGATTGCTGAAAATAGCAGTGCACTAAAAGTAAATGGATGTTTTTTTTAAATTTTGAATGAAAAAAAAACAAGCCTATCGAATTTTTCTAATTTAAACATCTTGTAAAAGATTCGAACCTCAAAATAAAAAAAAAGTTTCAATATCTAAAGTGGTTCTTGAGTTATCTCGTGTTATGTGGTAAAAAGTAAAGTTTTTAAATTATCGCGATTACTGACGTTTTCTCGTTATAAAAAAATGGACACTTTAACGATAACCTTATAATTCCATTTCAGATGCTCAGAAACATACCTAATGATTTTATCTAGTTATCTTTTCGAAAAAAAAGTCTTTTAAAAATAAGCGGTTTGCGGTCATGAGGAATAGGGAAAAGCGTACCAGAGAAATGTGGCAACGCCGCAACAGAACACCGTCGCATTTTTCTCACTCCGACTTAATAATATCCCTATGCATTTTACTTCCACACATGTAAATACCGACCCAAAAGTAAGAGTTGCCAGCACGGTATATTGGAATATGAAAGAAATATTAAACATTGTTGTTTATCAATAATATATAATCTACTCACTATTAGTTTTCCCTGTATAACATGCATACGTGATGGTAATACAAAATTCATTTCATCAAATTTACATACAATATCATTCAAATTTACATAAAATAGCAATACAAATTCTTTACCATTAACTTTAATTGTTTGGCATATGACTTATTATCTATACAAAGTATAGACGTAATATAATCAACACATCATAATGCATAAAATGGAGCTTTTACTATATTATGTAAAGCCAATTTATCATTGTCAGTTTGTGAATTTTGTATTTTATTTCATTTGCAAACTATAATAGGGCGATAAGTTATAACATTATCAGTTAATTTGAAAAACGGGAAAACAGGTTATTTTCCATTTTACGGGAAAATGTATGGGCTGATTTCAGTTTGCGTGTTGGATAGTCTTAAAAATTATAACTTAAGATATTGTTGAGGTTAACGTTTTAAGGTATCCCTTTGTTGGATGTTAAAAAAATCAAGTTAAAACATACAAAAAAACTAATTAGTGCAGAATAATAAATAGGTTAAACTGTTAATGTAAATATTAATACCTTATTTTATAGATATATCTATTCAATATTTAAAGTATAGAAAAAAATGCATATGAATTGTTATATTATATCATAATATATAAAATCTATATAATTAGATAAAATAATCCATATTTGTTACTATTATTCATCTTAAACAGCTTTCCCCGAAATTTTTTACGAAATATTTCTGGAAATATTTCGTGAAACATTTCGCAATACATTTCTGGAAATATTTTCAGAAGTAAACTCACATATAAACCTGTGTTATAAAAACAAAAGTTAGTTCCCACGTTTCTTAAAATAGATCTAGACGCGTCGTGATTGTTTGTTTTTTATTGTTAATCAGGGTTAATAATAAAAAACAATTGTGTGCCCGTGTTATAATTTTTATAACACAAGCTTATAGCGCTTTCAGATGGAGCGGACCGTCCGCGACTTCGAGCAAGTACCATGAGTTTATATGAACACTTTCACATGGGTCGCGTATGCTCCGTCCGACGAAGTTCGTCCGACGGCTATCTTGAAAAACACGACGGACAGTCCGTCGATGAATGACCCGTCCGTAAATGAAAATAAGACGTTTATTTTATATGACTATTGTATCTATTGCAACGTAAGTTGGTAATTTTATATTTTTGACCTTGGCCAATTAAATCCCGTTTTCGGAAAATTTCTAAGCCTTCTAGATTTCGTACAAAAGTCAAGTTTTTGTTTTCTTATGGCCGCCAATTTGAATTTTTATACTATTAGATAGAACGAAAAAAAGTCTATACGGTGGTATCTAATTCTTATTCATTATTGTGTAAATTCTCCAAAAACATAAAATTTTTTAAAAATTCGCCTAAGATCAAGTCTGCCTTGGAAGTCCAATAGACTTTATATGTCAGCAAGTTAATTTTTGTTTATTCTATTAAGTGTCAAATCTGAACAATCACAAAAATTGTATAGTAGAGTTCAATATAGGTCAATACAGAACATAAAATTTTATTGTCTAAAAAGGCCAGCGAGACGGTTAAAAGAAATCTTATTTGTGGTCTGGTTTCTCTAATTAAATGAGGATTTTCTTTTGCATAATAATGTAATTTTTTTTCTGTTAAATGTACCAGAATTTGTAAATAAAGGTTCATCCGTCTATAATATTTTTCTAGAAGAAAAGGACTTTTGAAAACATTTCTGGTCTTGGGTGCCGGTTTTCATGTGTACGAAGAGTACGGTCGACAAGCTTAGTAAAATAAGATGTACTGAATAAAGACATAAGGCGAGTATTTTCCAAAGCGCATGGAATCTGACGTCAGATTAAGTAGTTATGTAATAAATACGTCGTATTTTTGCTCATTCCGACTTACTAGATTACCATAACGACTCACTCCTAGACATGTAAACACCCACTGAAAGGTTCGCTTGCTAGCGGGGTATACTGTTATATATATATAATATACTCATTGTTACCAGTTCTTTATTCAACAACAAAAAAATAAAACATTGTTCATAATGGCCACAGTAAATATTTCCATACGTGTGGTATTTGTAAAATGCATGTAATCCGGTTACCCTATACCTATATTTTTAAACGAGATGAATGTTACATCGTTACTAAAATAATATTGCCTTTTACGTTTATTGTTTCGACAATATTTTAGTATGGTAAGTGGGCTTTGAAAATCCATATTTTGCGTTTTAAATCACTTTTTTATCGCATCAAAATATAACCCACAAATATATCCAGTACGCTTGTTTAAAAAACAATACAATTTACCTGTTTTTTGAATTTTATTTAGTTTGATTAAAGGGTTGTCACGAACACTACCAAGCTGGTAATTAATTTTCGTCATTTTTGGTTAATGTATTTCCTTTATTTCCATATTTTTTATTAACTCTACATTTAATAAATTTTATTTTTGTTTTATTTGTTTCAAATTGTTTTCATTTTTATTTTTTTATAGTAATATACACGGGGGAGGGGGGGGGGGTTGGAATAAAAACGATGGAATAGTTGGTATTAAAATCATTAAACTTGGTGAGATTGAAAAAAATATTGTAGTAAGGACCACAATATGAGTAAAACAAATATAACTAATTTCCAATAAAAAAAAAACATAAATAAATCTTAAAATTGTTTATCTATATTTTTGAATTTTATATTTAATAGCTAACGATTTTCTGTCAATGTTAATGACTTGGCAAATGATATAATAAACTTCATTCTCGTTTGTTTTAAGATTTATAAAAAAATATCAAATAGAATAGTTTTAGGAAATGTTATGGTAAGGCATTTAAAATTATTTTTAAGTATACAGAGTGCTTGAACAAAAGTTTGTTACATAAATTTTTGTGTTTTTTAGTCAACATTTTTTTTATTTTATTTTTTTGTCTATAACTTTATATTGGATAATACTATACCGGGTGGTCCTTACTATATTCGGGAAACTTCGGCAGCATATTCTGCAAATAAAAATAAGTAAAAAAGTTCGTATAAATATATGTATGTCCTAAAATGCTTAGGTTCGGAGATACAGGGTGTAGAAGTTTCATTTTTATTTCGATTTTTTTCAAATAATTTATGAAGTTTCGTCAATATTTGGATAAAAATTGGTATCTGGGGGATTTTTGGCATGAAAAATTTGATTTTGATGTCAATATGACTCCTATTTGTAGGGGGCGCCACTTACATGTGCTTAAACTGATTTGAAGAGTAATAACTTTTCGTCCGTACCTGTATAAAACTAAACGTGTTAAAAAATATAAATTATCGTGATTTTTTACGTAAAAAATGTCTCTTGGTAAAAATAGCTACCGTTCTCAAGATATTTAGAATGGAAGTAGTTAATACATGTCATTATTGACAAAAAATAAACATGTTGAGTAGATAGTTATTTGACTAAAATGATAAATTTGGGAATTTTTTATTTTTTTTAATTAATCATATATTTTTCTTCAAAAAAATGATGATAAAACAGTTTCTGAGCTTTTGGCACAAAAACAGTTTCAAATTTATGATTTTAATCTAATAACTATTTAGTCAACATTTTAAATTTATGTCAAAAATGACAGGTATTGATAATTTTGATTCCAAATATACCATGACTATGAGACCACTATGACTATGATACCATGAGAACCATGACTCGTAGCAATTTTTACCAAGAGACCAAGAGACCATTTTTACGTAAAAAACGTCGCAAATGTATATTTTGTTACTCAGTAGTTTTATACAGTTTCGGACGAAAAGTTATTACTCTTCAAACCAGTTAAAAAATATGTAGGTGGCGCTCTCCACAAGTAGGTGTCATATTGACCTCAAAACCAGATTTTTTATGTCAAAAAAAATCCCAGACACCTATTTTCATCGAAATATAGACCTTACTTCAGAAATTATTTGGAAAATATCGAAATAAAAATGAAATTTCAACACCCTGTATCTCCAAAACGAAGCATTTAGGACATACATTTATACGAACTTTTTGACTTATTTTTATCTGCAGAATATGCTGCCGAAGTTTCCGGAATACAGTTCGGACCACTCTGTATACCTAAATTAATAATTTCGTTATATTAAAATACTAATTTTCAGTGTTCAGCAGTATGATTGCATTGTTTCTGAAAGCTATTAAAATTTGTAGTTGAGGTAGACATAAATTATTATATACATCAAAATTAGAAAATATATTATTTTACAAAACACCTTCCAACAACTTTTATTAGGTTAATCTTTGTTATATATACAGTAGAAGGATTCGAAATGAAATGTACACACATATTTTGATATCGTTTTAATTCTATTACACAGAGAACAAAACATTTGGTAACATTTTAAAATGCAATAAGTGATTTAAAAAAAATGTGTAATAAGTGACCATTTTTTAATTTCATTATCTCATATTTAACTTAACCATATTTTTGATTTATATTATTTGACACATTTTTAATATTTGGCTGATAATACTACAGTTTATATTGTGGTGTAATTTTATTATAATATTATATTTTATGAGATGAGATTTTATCGATTATGTCCGGTTTTATTCAGGTGGTATGACTATAAATAGACAAAATTTCTTTCCACATGAACTGCTCAAAAATACACAATGTTACATAAAAAAGTAGCCTGTTCCCTTTGTAAAATCTCACCAACAACTAAAATCGTAGCAAAAATTTTAAAATTAGGTCAAAGAAATATACAAATATACATTTAATAAATGTCTATTTGAGGTATCTCATAAAACATATAAAGTTAAAATTTTCAACATGGTATGAAGCTTTGTATATATACAGTGAGTCATCTGGTATGCATATAAAATTTATACATAGATATATTATTATTCTATTATGTTTGTAAATTAAACTATTACTAAACAGATAAAAGAATTTAAATAAAGTAATACTGCTTCTTTTTTCATAATGGTTAGTGGATATTCAATGGCTGTAGAACAAGAATTAAAATAAAGCATACTTTAAATATAGCTTTAGTGTTAAATAAATGCTTTGTTTAACATAGTTTTAGGTTAATGTTTAAAGGCATGCGTAATTTATGAAATACAATTTCATTTCGTTTAAAAATACTCTTATATCTGTAGTATGCCTAATCTCAACTGTATTTTGTTGTATTTTTATTTCAGCTTTGGTATATTGTCAAGGATGGAATTATTCGATATATAAAATAACATATTTAATATTAATATATTTCGTAAATTAATAATTCGATTGAAAGGAAGTATAAAATAATTAAAGTTCATTGGCATTTACGCAACAAAAGTAAAGTTTTAAAAATCAAAGTTATAAGCATAATTGGCAATTGCGAAAATATTTCCTTTCAATACTACGAATTTGTAAAATCATCAAATCAGCACTAACGCGGTCATCGCACCGGTCATCGCACCGATAGACCAATAATGCTGATTCGATGATTCGACGTAACGAACCAATAAATACAAAAATGTCACCTGTTGGGGGGACAGTCGACGGTCGATAGTCGATAATAAGTTCGATAAGGTCGCGGTCGAGATTCCGGCATTGGCGTTACACTACCCTGACACTACCCCCGAGCCAGTGATGATGTTCGTCCATAAATATAATATGTAAGTACACATTTAGTTTTATAATTATTGTATTATTCGTAGATTAATTAAATTGATTATTAAGTTAAATTGAAGTATTTATTATTTGCTATGCCCCTAGTCATAACCCACAAAATGGGCCGTGACATATGTGGTGGAATAATGTGCATGCCAATTCATAATTCCAACATTTTACGGTAGTTAGTAGATATGTTTTTTTTTTCTCTAAGTTTGTCTCTCGGAATCTAAGTTCATTTATTCATTTTACTTTATATATTTAAAACATGGCGAAAATACAAATAATTAAAATACATCATATACGATTTTTTTTAATACTTCGATAGCAACGAACAAGCTTACATACTTTTACTTTACATTTACCGACTTAAATAATAATTATATATTTAAAATGCTTCATTATTTGGTAGGACGGACTATTTTATTTATTTTAATTTATTGTATTAATAATAATTGGAGATGGCAAAATTTATATTAAGACTTAGGAATCTCTTATATTAGTTTTGTTTTACTTATTTTTTACCATTTATAAATTCAATGCGTAGGAACATTTTTTTTTTATTAAATGTCCAGTATTTTTTACACTATTTAGATAGAAAATGCTGTCGAATCCTTATTGTTTAATTTTTCTTTACTGCATATGGTAATAATCACTGCATATGGTAATAATTTTTGTGAATGTTGAGAATTTTTATTATTGAGAATAATTTATTTATTTTTATTCTATAAGGACACATAAAACGACATCCAGTATATTGATAGACAGTATATTTTAAATTATTTTTAGTGTTGCCATGATAAATATATAATGATAAATATAATTTTTAAATGAGAATTTTATTATTTCAGTTATTTAAACTGTAGAATTTAACCTGTTGGTTGAATATCATTATCAAGGATGACACTGACCTAGAAAATATTATTCTTGTTAGGAATATTTTGAAATATGAGTGTTGAAGGAAGCGACCATATTTATTTAATTCGTGTTACAAATACTGCTGACTTAGTTAGAACTGCATTGTACGTCTGTGTGTGTTGAAAAATGTATTTCATTACATGATATACTGAGCGATAATTATTTTAATGATAGTTTAGAATTTATTTATTTTATTATTATTTAAATTGATTTTTTTAAATATATTTTAATGTCTTTTGTAAAAGCACCTGTTCTACCGGAATTTATACCGCCACCTACTTTTGACCCTACAATCGACTGCCCAATTTCTTTTATTCGAGAATATGATAAAATAACTAGTAAGAATGGCTGGAATTATGCTTTTAAGATAAAATATTTAGAATGCTACTTAGAAAACGCTGCTTTTTATTGGTATAAGGAATATATTAATGACAAAAATAATTTTAATAAAGTCTGGAGCGATATCAAAAAAGATTTTATTTTAGAGTTTGGAAGTGAAATATCACTACGCAAACTAAAATTAGTGTCAAGGATGGAATTATTCGATATATAAAATAACATATTTAATATTAATATATTTCGTAAATTAATAATTCGATTGAAAGGAAGTATAAAATAATTAAAGTTCATTGGCATTTACGCAACAAAAGTAAAGTTTTAAAAATCAAAGTTATAAGCATAATTGGCAATTGCGAAAATATTTCCTTTCAATACTACGAATTTGTAAAATCATCAAATCAGCACTAACGCGGTCATCGCACCGGTCATCGCACCGATAGACCAATAATGCTGATTCGATGATTCGACGTAACGAACCAATAAATACAAAATGTCACCTGTTGGGGGACAGTCGACGGTCGATAGTCGATAATAAGTTCGATAAGGTCGCGGTCGAGATTCCGGCATTGGCGTTACACTACCCTGACACTACCCCCGAGCCAGTGATGATGTTCGTCCATAAATATAATATGTAAGTACACATTTAGTTTTATAATTATTGTATTATTCGTAGATTAATTAAATTGATTATTAAGTTAAATTGAAGTATTTATTATTTGCTATGCCCCTAGTCATAACCCACAAAATGGGCCGTGACATATGTGGGCGATGACCGGTGCGATGACCGCGTTAGTGCTGATTTGATGATTTTACAAATTCGTAGTATTGAAAGGAAATATTTTCGCAATTGCCAATTATGCTTATAACTTTGATTTTTAAAACTTTACTTTTGTTGCGTAAATGCCAATGAACTTTAATTATTTTATACTTCCTTTCAATCGAATTATTAATTTACGAAATATATTAATATTAAATATGTTATTTTATATATCGAATAATTCCATCCTTGACAATATTACTCGAAATTTAAACTACACCATTTAAAAATTACTCAATATAACATTAAATTACAACTTCTTAACTAGCAACGTCGGGAAAACAAGTATTTTAAGAAATCTGGCTCTTTAATCTATCGTTTACTGTGCTCTCTGGAACAGCGTGCGGCCTGTCTGGCTGCCGGTAAACGTTGTGTACTCTACTGCGCATTGAAAGAAGATCCTATATTTTTATTAGTCTTTTAAATTCTAGTATTGAATATAAACCAACCGAGTCTACCGTTGAGATACCCGTTGCGCTCACTACTGCGCATCGGAGGAAGATCTTATTTTTTTTATTTAGTCTGTTAAATTCTAGTATTGAATATAAATCGAACAAGTCTCCATAGCGCAACACGTTCGGGTCAGGCCAAAAACTTTTTTATTTTATTCTCGTTTATATTCTGATAGTAAAGTATTAAATAATTCTGGTGATTAAAAAAAATAGAAATATTGAATATTTTACTATCAGAATATAAACGAAAATAAAATAAAAAAGTCTTTGCCCTGACCCTGTCTCGAACTCTGAATCCTCGGTTCGTAGTCGGAAACTCTACGTGCTGCGCTATGGAGACTTGTTCGATTTATATTCAATACTAGAATTTAACGGACTAAATAAAAAAAATATAGGATCTTCCTCCGATGCGCAGTAGTGAACGCAACGGGCAGCTAGATGGGCCGCATGCTGTTCCAGAGAGCATAGTAAAAGATATATCAAAGAGCCAGCTTTCTTAAAATACTTTCTCGAAAACTTTGTTAGCTTTTAGACTATAAGCACCATAAGAAAAGTAGGGGTACAGTAATAACGTTTATGGCTTGACCTCGCAAATTATCATCGCTTGTCGTTCCTCAGCCGTCTTTGACGTCGTTTTTTTTTCTATCCTATAGTACTTGCTTTTTTGTGCCATGCTGTAACTGTCTATTGTTACAGGTGTTATATCTGCCGTCATACAGGGGTATTGTTAAATAAATATAATAAATAAAGGGTAGAAAACAAAAAAGTCTTGGATTATTTACACTGACGTGACGTCAAAAAAAGCTTTTCAGCCAAAAAATGATTGATGCGAATAAATAACAATAACAATGCAGTGCTTTTATTGATTGCAATTTGGTATAGTGGTATAACGTAAAATATACTATTGGATAAATAAAAACAGTGTTACACTAAGGGTATAAATATCATTTCATTTGGAGTTTTATTGAATCTATTACTAGAAGTTCTCGATATGTCTCTATCGATTTATGTTCTGTTCAATATGTAATATATAATTGTGATTTAACGCTTTCTGTAATAAAAGTGTAAGAATTGTTTAATCATATGTGATTGGTATTGTTAAACAATACTGTCTCTAAGGACAAAGTCGAGATGAGACCAAAACCGATTTTTTATTTTTTCGCAAAGTTGTGCAATAACCAAGTTTTTGATATAAGAAGTACAATAATTAATGATCGTTTATCAAAGAAATATAACGGTTTTGAAATATTTTTGTAACGTTAATTTTTTTATTATTTGGTATTTATTCTGTTTTATTATTTATACCGTTTTTTGGTTTACCTTTTTGTGTAATTATTATATTAAACAAACTTTACTGCCAAGAAAGAATTGCTGTAATTATAATTATTTTATATGTGTTGGAGGCAGATGCCGAATTCGGCCTATGTCCGAAATAATTAAACATATGGCAATTTGTCCATACCAAACTTGCCAGATGCGTGCAACTTCGTGGTTATAAATAGTCTTTATATAACTTCTTTGCGAAGGGGGTTAATCTCTTTTTAGTATAATATAACAACAAAAGATTAACACCCTCCGCATATAGAAGTTGAAACTAATGCAATCAAAACTCTTCCGCGTAACTGTGTGGATATAGGTAGGTATATTTAATTATAATCGCCATATGTCTAATTATTTTGGATATAGGCCGAATTCGGCATATGCCTAGAATATACGCTATGCTTAATCGTTCTGATACTAACAACTAATGTAACATATTTTACTATGAAACCTAAATAAAATCGTATTTGATTATTTATATTAAATATCAATTAAACACCATAATGGTCAAAATTATGATGAAGAAATAGACAACTGAATTGTTTCAGAAATGGACAAGCTTTTATAATAATTTGCCCAGTTTATCCTATAAAACTTTGCAAAACAGCTGCGAATCGTAACGTTAGCGATTGTGATATTTTCATATTTCTATTCTTGGAAGTTGTAATAATAGTTGTAAATAGAACGTAACAGTTGTAAATAGAACGGAATGGAGAAGAATTGTAAAGTCAGTTAAGAGCGATAACCAAAAAGTAAAGAGGCAACAAAGCAATGAGATTTTTGAATGTCTGGAGTGCGGTAGACAGATAACATCACGTATCGAGCTTTTCAGTCACAGAAAAGCTCATGAAAGAAAACGCCTTGCGTGACCATCTTCTGATGCGTGTCAAATACTCGTCAGCGAGTAATGGCGGTATGTATCTTCGAAGTTGTTCTGAAATAATATTTAATTTTGTAATAACTATTTCTACAGTTGTTTCTGTTTTATCTCTTTGAAAGTGTACAATTTAAGAAAATTGCAAATAATACAAATTGGTTATCTATTTTTTATGCACTTTGAGGATAGGTCTGTCTGTAAATAAGCCACTAAATATAGGAAGGAAAATAGATCCTTTTTTTTTACAAAACAACTGACTGTATTATCAGGAGGAGCTTTTTTAATCAGTAAAAAATAATTTAGTAATTATGGTGTTTGTTTTTATAATTATTGTTTTACTATTAAAATAAGAATAATTATTTAAATTTTCTGTACTTACTGTATAGGGTCAATTTTTTTAAGTTATATATCTTATGATATATAACTTATCTTATGATCTAAAGATGCTTACACTCGCTTTGAACCAATTGTATCAAATATTTAAATATAACAAAAAATTACTTACCCCGACTTTTTCCCTATTAAAGGTAATATATATATATATATATATATATATATATATATATATATATATATATATATATATATATATATATATATATATATATATATATATATATATTATATAAGGTATATTAAATCGTCTGTATTTACTTGTACTTATACTCGTGATTACTCAATGGTGATATTTTATGAAACACCCTTTATAAATTTATATAAAATCTTAAATATGTAAAACAACAAAATAAAATATACGTGTTTTCCGAAAAACTCACCGGTTTTTAAATAAAAAATATTTTAATATTTGAGGGATAGTTTCACCCCCTTAGAATTCGAGTTTCGAAAAATCCCTTCTTATCGAACTACTACACCCTAACGTCAATCTGTTTTCCAAAAATCCGCTTTTTATGTCAAGCGCTTTAAGCAGGATCGTTATTAATCAATGACCAGATTTTACGTTGATGAGATTTACGACTCTGTATACATTTTTTAAAAATCTTAAAATATTTAAAAAAACAAAATAAAATATACGTGTTTAAGCGTTTTTTCGGAAACTTGACCGTTTTTTCAATAAAAAATATTGTAATATTTGAGGGGTGGTTTCACCCTCTTGGAACTGGAATTTCTAAAAATCCCTTCTTATCGAACCTCTACACCCTAGAATGAACTTGTATGCCAAAATTGAGCTTCTTACGTTGAGTGGTTTGAGCAGGATCGTGATTAATCAGTATATCAGTCACTTAAGGATTTTAAATATTAGTATAGATTTTTCTTCGTTCTTTTATTAAATAGATCACTTTGTATATTAGTTTTTCAGTAGATGGAGAATTAAAATATTAACATTTTTTATACTTAGAGTATTTCAAAATTTTTAACGGTTTCGCAGATATTCGCGGTTTTATATTTCATATGGCCATTTACCTCAATTTTTATCAAAGCCACCAAATTATTTTTCTCTCGTATTTTACAGTTGAAAGAACCATATGAAATAATACTGCGTGTATCTGCAAAACTAGTAAAAAATTTGAAATACTTTAAATACAAAAATGTTTATTTTTAACTCTCCATCTAATAAAAACGATATTAGATATATAGGGTGTTCCATTTAAACAAAGAAAAATTGTTTTATATTTTAGCGTAGAATTTGGAACACCCAGTATAATTTGAGATTGCTATATTTGTAGTACGTATAGACCATTAAAAGTAAATATAGTTTTGATTTCAGGACAGTTTTTTTATATAAGTATTTTTAATATTTTTTTTATTTATTAATATCTCTGAAATTATCGAAATATATTTAGACATATCTTAGGATTAGGTAAAGTAATCTGAAAGGAAGCCAAAAATGCAATAATTTACAGTATGTTCCATTTAAAAAAATCATCTGGATCCACTAACACTTTTTTGAGCCACCCTATAGAAGTTAAAATATTTTCCTGAAATACATCCTCGGATATACATTAAGGTTTGCACTTAAATAAAATTCTCAATTTGTTTTTATTCTAGGAGCTACAGATGCCCGCCACACTATTACCAAACCCTGTATATTTTTACAAAAATTAATTAATACAAAATTTTTACGTAAAGACGTACAGTAATCCTATCTGACACAGAGATTCTGCAAAAGTCAGCATTATTATTTTAAACGAAGTATTAATTTTTCAAACAACATATTAAACGAATCTGACGTTTTGCTAATTTCAATTAAATTTAAAAAGTTAAGCTCTCAAAACATCAAATTAATTCTTCTTTACAAAAGAGCATAAAAGAACAAAATAAGACTGAATGAATATGTATGCTGCCTTAGGGCGTGTCTGGCCTGTTGACAGGCAGAACGTAAACATTATATTTTTGTGCGATTACATTTTTCCGAGTAGCCGATTTTGAATGAACCGCTTCTTTGTCACCGTTTTCAACATGTAGATGTGGCATTCTCGTGTTTTGTTTTGATGAATATTAAAATCCGGACGAGATATTCCGGGACCGACATTTCGAGTTAATAATTTGCCGCGCTCGTTACTGAGGCGGAATTTCCGGAATTTTTTAATTTGGCATGTTGAATATCATAAGTACTACAATATTTTTCAAACACTTAATAAAAGATAAAAATAATAAAAGTATTTTTACGTTGAATGTGTCGCTATTGTCAGTTTTAAAAGAATGAGAAATATATTATGTGTTAAAAAATATGCGAGACATACAAGGTGTTTCAAAAAAAAATAAATGCAACAATGGAGGCGCTTCTGGACCTTCCGCCTCTTTACATAGTGATCCAGGCGGAGGCAAGAATGGGACTCTATCGATAACAAAGTGTCTTGTCTCTGGGAAATAGGACAGAAACAGGCCACTTAAAGATGGGATATTCTATCGGAGGATCTCTACTTCAAGTGAGATCGGACCAAATGACCCCTTTATCACTACCACAAACCATTCGAGGTGAACAAAATCGATTGAGGAATGTGGACAGATATAACATTCTTTCAGGATGGACTAATCTGTTATACAGACGGGTTAAAGACCGCTGAATGAACAGAAGCTGGAGTATTTGCGGAAAGACCAAGGGCATGCTTATCCTTTTCCTTAGGTAAGCATTCAACCGTATTCCAGACAGAAATCTTCGCCATTCTGCAATGTGCGAGAGAAAACAATAGAAGAGCTTATTCAGGTCAGCTCATCAATATATGCTCAGACAGTCAGGCGGCACCTGGGGCGCTTATATATAACTCAAAGGTATCGTCGAGACTCGTCTGGGAATGCCTGGGTGAACTGGGAGCTCTGGCACGAAGGAACAGAATTTAATTATTCTGGGTGCCGGGCCGCAGCGGCATCCAAGGCAACGAAAAAGCCGGTGAGCTAGCTAGGCAGGGATCATCGGCATCCTATCTTGGTCCAGAGCCAGTACTGGGAATACCCAAATGTATGGCCCGTAGTGCACTAAAGCTCTGAATCAGGGAAAAGCACAATGTCCATTGGAGAAACAGACAGGGGTACAGGCACAGCAAGGCTTTTATCCAAGGACCTAGCTCTAAAACCGCAAAAGAACTGCTGATGCTTAGCAGGAATAAAGTGCGGATTACAACAGGCCTCTTGACAGGACACATGGCTGTCAAGTGTTACCTGAACAAGCTCAACCTGTATCAAGGAAGTCTTTGCTGCAGACTGTGTTAAAAATCCTGAAACAGCGGAGCACATAATATGTCATTGCGAGGCTCTGGATTGCAAGCGACACTTTTTATTTGGGAAAGCTAGGTTAGTACCAGAGGAAATATGCTCCCATCCTATCAAGGACCTGTATAAACTAGTGCAGGGCACAGGGATAGGAGAATGGGTGCAGATATAGAAGGGGGACAAACACAATATGCCTCACAGGTCGCAGTGTTTCCGGCAGAGGACGGTCGACCCCTTGTTATGAAAAAAAATAAATGCAAAAAATATTATGTGGTAGTTATTTGTTAAAAATAAAGCGGTACTTTAAATAATTTCTATACCTTTGTTGCGGTTCCATTTCATTTTTCTTTTCATTGAAAAATATGGAGATATACAGGGTGTTTCGAAACAAATACAAAAATAATTTTGTGGTGGTTATTTGTTAAAAATAAAGAGGTATTTAAATAATTTCTAAACTTTTGTTGCGGTTTACAAAATCTTAGGTGTTAGACCACAGAAAGAGATATACCGGGTGCGTCTCAAAAATGGCTCAACCCTATAACTTTTTTATTTTTTCCGATAAAAAACGAGATTTGATATGTTAGTATATGAGATAAATTAGGATTGATTGACGTATTAAATTCTTTTCGGTCACTTCCTGTTTTACCGGAAATGACTAAAACTTTTAATTTTTAAATGGAACCCTCGGTATTTTTTACTTAATTCGATAGAAAATAACACTCTGAATAGAATGACATATCATATGTCAACTTTTGACATCTTCGCTTAGAAAAAAATCGTATTTTAAATGTCAGTCTAGAGTGTTAAGTTAGGTTTGTAACATAGTCGTTTGTAACATAGCCATTTTAGTTTTTAACATAGCCGTGATGTTAAAAACACCAATTTTAATCAATGAGCCATGGAAAAATAGATTTGATCGTCTAATGTTTTTGGTGTCTTATCCTGGCTGGTTAAAAGATGCTCAAATCATATTTTTAATCATAACTTAATTTTTACAAATGGAACGAGTGTGGCTCATTAGCATATTTGGAAAACTATTTTTTTAGTCAAACTGTCGTTATTAACCGCATGTTACAATTTCAAATAAACCATATGCAATCTATCAGAAGTTGATATATGATATGTCATTCTATCCAGAGTGTCATCTTCTATCGAGGGTGCCATTTAAAAATCAAAAATTATCATTTCCGGTGAAACAGAAAGGGGCTGAAAATAATTGAATACGTCAATCAAAATATATTTCGTATACTAACATACCAAATCTGTTTTTTTTTATCTGAAAAAATAAAAAAGTTATACGGGTGAGCTACTTTTGTGACGCACCCGGTATAATTTTTTTAAATACCACTATGTGAAATCCAAATGGAAACTATCTTGTCAGTGGCTGTTTACTGATAAAACAAATTTATTTAATAAACAAAAAAGAAATACATATAATGTTTGTATATTTGATCTTAAAAACGAAAACCGATATAAATAATTAATTGCCAAATTAATCATTTATGAGAATTAGAAATTACACATATTAAATCGACATGAAATCTGTATCTTAATTAAATTTTAGATAAAATCATTCGTTTACCTACTTGAAATTTTGATGAAATATTCTCCCTCAAAAGAGTTTGAGCTCCTAAAAAAATATTTTATTTGTCATATTAGAACCTTAAAATATATTCTTAATATCTTTACGACCTTTTACTTCTTTTCGAATTTTTAAATTGCTTGGACAGCAGTTTGAATATTTAATTTTTACCTTTATTTTTAGCAGTCATTATATTTTTAATAGGTCAAGAGAGACTTCAGACTTTTTAAATATCGACTCTTTTTTAAAGAAAATTATTTCTTTAAAGGGGACAGGAATATCACACAAGGGATAACATTAAAGCTAACAATTAATTATTTGAATAATATACAGACCGGACCACCGTAGTAGTAACATAGGCAGAACCGGACGAATTAGCGTATACCCGTCCGCCGGATAAAAAGCAGGCGAAAAAATGCGATAAAATAAAAATAGGTAGATATGTGATAAGAAGTTTCAGAATTTTTATTTATTTGTGTTTTAATAGCCAAATCAAATACATAGATTCTCGCGACAGTTCTCGTGTAAAATTTATTTTTTAAATAAAATAATGGTTGTATACGAAGTTCGTGAGAAAATTCAAATTGTAAAATGATATTTCCAAAATAGGTCTTATCGGGATATACAAACAATTTTTCCACAAACTTTTGTAAACAGGCCAATTCCATCTTTACCTACTATATCAAGAGTTATTAATAATTTTGAAACACATTGGTGCGTGTCCCCACAAAAACACAAAAAGCCTGATGTGTTGATTAATGAAGAACAGGAGTTAAAGCAAGTGTTCATTTGTGCTACCGCGGATCAAAATCCCACGTTTTCAAGTAATCAAATTGCTGAGGTGGTTGCTCTGCCCACAATGCCCGTATTATTCAAGAATATTTGAACAATACTTTTCCCAACCGTTTAATTAGTGGACATATAACTATTTTGCGGCTCGCTAGATCACCAGATCTTTCTCCCAATGATTTATTTTTGTGGGGTTATGTAAAATCCAAAGTGTATGGTCATAATAGGGCTAATAATCTGAATGAGCTAAAGTAAAAATACGAGAGGCTTTCCAAACTATTAGCCCTAATATATTAGCCAATGTCAGACGGTGATTTTACGACTGCCTAGGCTTCTGTCTAGCACAAAAAGATGGTCTTTTCGAACACTTGTTAATTTTAATAAGGTATAGAAAAAACGTCACATTATTATTTATAACGAACGTATAGTTTTCTTTAATCAACATTATTAATTTTAATGATATTCTATATCAAATCACACAAAAGAATATACATGAAAGACGCTCCAAAAGAACATTTTTAAATATCCCATTTAAACAAAATGCCACTAGTAGTGCAAGCTGTGTTCCAACATTTTAATGAATACTGCAATGAGGTCTTGCGTTACTGTTAATGATGCAGATAACTACAGTTATATAGCGTGATTCCATTTCTATAGCGTGTAGCGTTGCTTATTTTTTTATAACGGCATCTTGCAACATTTAAATAAAGTGGTTCTTTTAAAGATATTTTACATAACATTGAGAACTTTCAGGTTTTTCGATATATCGTTAGCTGTTGTTATTTTATATTAAGGTAGTTGGAACATTCATTTCTAATTTATTGTTCTTTCGAATCGACAAATTTTCTACCATATCTATGAATATCATCAGAAGAATATAAAATAATTGAACAGTGCCAAAATAATAACAAAATTTATGAAATCCTCTGGCAAAGCCCAATGAATATGGAGGATCATTAATTTGGTTTCAGATTTGGCCTTTGAGAACTGACAGAAATAAAGAAGAATTTTCTACTGTGATATTAAACATCCATTTATGGAGATGGCGCATTAAGTTGAAGACATTAGTACAGAATATATGTATTTATACATAGACACTTTAGATTTATATACATTCCCTTATTAAAGAAAATCTAGGAACTAGTGGGGTTGCAGTCCCTTATTAAAATAATAAAATATAATTTCAATTTTTGACGATTATTTTTTTTTTCAGGGTTTCATTTGTATTTCTCGGAAGTCACAAAACTATATCCCCTAAATAAAGTTACTACAAAGTTAGATAAATATATTTTTGTATGTTATACATTCTAATTTTTAAATAATATCCCTATAAATACTTCTTCCGATAACTGGTTTGCCTTAAAATGTACATTAAAACGACAATTTGTGTGTGTATAGCATATCAAGATATTATACTCTTGAATAGTAAATTTGTACATATAAGTTATTTCCCTTTTTCTATGGTTTAATATCTATAATTTAATTTTTTACTGTTAATATTCAGGGTGGTCCGAACTGTATTACGGAAACTTCAGCAGCATATTCTGCAGGTAAAAATAAGTAAAAAAGTTCGTATAAATGTATGCCCTAAAATGATTAGTTTCGGAGATACAGGGTGTAGAAGTTTCAATTTTTTTTTCGTTTTTTTTAAATAATTTCTGAAATAACGTCAATATTTTGATGAAAATTGGTGTCTGGGAGTTTTTTGACAAGAGAAATTTGGGGGGATTTTGATATCAATATGACTCCTACTTGTAGAGGGCGCCACATATATATATTTTAACTGGTTTCAAGAGTAATCACTTTTCGTCCGTACCTGTATAAAACTAGTGAGTTAAAAAATATACATTTACGATGTAAAAAAGGTCTCTTGGTAAAAATCGCTACGAGTCTTTGAATAAGAAGACTAAGGAAGTAGCATAATGCTATCCATGTGTTCATGCATGGTGGGCGGAAAAAGCACCATAAAAACACTCTAGGGTGGGGATCCTTGACAGTTCTGTTTGACGATTCATTTGACACATTTGAATTTGATTTGAAATTTTGTGGATTTGTCAGTCTTTACGGAGCTTATTTTATGTTATTTATTATTTATGCTACTATTGATAGTTGTATAAAGGTAGTAAATCTAGATGGAAATTGTGGCAGCACTTAAATTAACAGTGACACTATCGCAATTTATCGAAAAAGACTCTAAAATAGTTGGTTGTGTAGCGTGCGGTAGATCTCGGCAAAAATTGAGTGAAATAATGGAACGACTTTTCGCTAGTAAGTGACTATATAATATACATACGTGTAGTAAACCGATCATTTATAAAATTCACTTACATTAACTAAATTATATATTTTTCTTGCATTTTAGCTTTTATTTATTACTTGTCAAAGATTAGATGTCAAAGAATTTAGATACGTTAATTTGACTTACTTGCTTCAGTAGCGTATCGGATGTTTGTGGTAATAAATACTTATTATAACTTATCTATTTTTATTAGAATTATATATTTTTATAACAATTTTAATAACTACCAACATTTATTCACAACGTAAAATAAAACAACAATTTATTGAGTCTACCCCACGTCTACCCTACATCATAGTTTTACATTTTTTAAATAAAATTAGAACGACACTGAAAAACCGGAATTTAAGTCGGCCATATTTGAGGCCCATCGCGGTGTACCTAAGATTTTTGATATGCTCCTTCCTTAGTCTTCTTATTCAAAGCTACGAGTAATGGTTCTCGAGATATTTGGAATCGAAATTACCATACCTGTCATCATTGACATAAATTAAACATGTTGACTAAATAGTTATTAAACTGAAATCATAAATTTGAAATATTTTTGTGCCAAAAATTCGAAAGAAACTGGTTTATCATTATTTTTTAAAAGAAAAATTTATGATTAGCTTAAAAAAATAAAAAGTTCCCAAATTTCTCATTTCAGTCAAATATCTATCTGCTCAACATGTTTATTTTTAGTCAATAATGACATGTATTGACTATTTCCATTCTAAATATCTTGAAAACGGTTGCTCGTAGCTATTTTTACCAAGAGACATTTTTTACGTAGAAAATCACGGAAATGTGTATTTTTTCACTCAGTAGTTTTATACAGGTATGGACCAAAAGTTATTACTCTTCAAAACAGTTAAAACATATGTAAGTGGCGCCCCCCAAAAATAGGAGTCATATTGACATCAAAATCAAATTTCTCACGTCAATAAACTCCCAGACACCAATTTTCATCCAAATATTTGGACGTTACTTCAGAAATTATTTGGAAAAAATTAAAATAAAAATGAAACTTCTACACCCTGTATCTCTGAAACTAAACATTTTAGGACATACATTTATATGAACTTTTTTACTTATTTTTATCAGTAAAATATGCTGCCCAAGTTTCCGGAATACAGTTCGGACCATCCTGTATAATTATTGTATTCCTGTGCTTGTATTATTTCATAGTGTTTTCATTTAATATTTTTTTTGTTTAAATCTTTTTATAGACGTATCTCTTGAAAAAAAACTAAAGTGTTCATTAATAGTTGTATTTAGATATTTTAAATATTTTTTAAAATTTTTTCTTTGTTGGTCTCCGTTGGATTAACGCAGCAGTTATTACAAAAAATAACTATTTTATTTTGTAGAGTTTCTTAGATTACAAGTGGCGAAATTATATTAGTGCAATATCCTGAAAAATGTGCGGTTCTTTGTATTAAGCAATGATAAGCCATAAATTAAGAACTTGGAGTGTTCAGCATCTATGTTAATAGACGTTTGAATGATAAAACTAAGGAATGTAGAGACCTAGTAACCTAGAGATCAGAATAAGACCTCTATTCTAATCCAATCAAATCTAAGTGCAAACAACTCAAAATTAATAACACAGAAAAATAAAATTAAAAGTTACTGAAGTTAATTATACCCATTTTTAAATTAAATTAATGTCAGAGCTGAGTTTAACATTCGTTTTGACACATAATCAAACGAAATGCTTAATTAAACAGACGGCAAGCGGCGGAAAAATAATAATTTAGCGAGAGAGGGAGACGTAAATGAGGCAAAAGGTAAAAGTGTGGCAGAGATAAAAAGGATAAATTAGGAGGCTCTCAGATTGTTTCATTCGATTTAAGTGCAACGTGGCCTGGAAAAGATGGCGAGCCAGATAGAGTGGGAAGAAACGTATCTTTCCAGATTTCTCCGAGGATTATCACGAAGCGGAGTATTGCTATGTCTTGAATAATTTGATTTTAGTAATATTTTTCACCAGGAGATTTAGGCTAAATATTTTTTTCTTGTGATACACTAACTGAAGTGTTCTTTCAAGTTTTTTTTATTAAGGTTATTTATCAAACTAAAAAAAAAACATAGCGGAATGTTATATGCCAAAATACACGATATAGCATTTTAAAAAATATCGCGTAGTATTTATCTTACTTTTAACCCTTCACCCGTTAAACAGTGTTCGAGATTTGAAAAAAAAGTTACAGCTCTAAGCGGCCTAAAGAAAGTGTATTTTCTTTCTTCGGTCTTAGAAATTTGTGAAGAATTTCAAAATTTGACCAACATTACCATTTTTTATTCATTTATTGCTTTCAATGCAATTTGAGAGATACACAACGCAAAAGTCACATTTCAACTAAATCATTAATTATAATATCAGTACAATTGGTTAAATTAATTCCAGACGATGACAGGTGAGTTGAATTTTTAGAAAGTAAATTTATTTCCTGAGTGCTTGAACTTGTTGAAGACCCATCATTGCCAGAAATGTTACCCAAAATATAACATGACACTTTTTTTTTATTTTCTTTGGAATTTTCTATATAGCTCTCTGCAACTGTGTTAGAGCGCCAACCACCATGTCTTTTAACAGTTAATAAATCCACTCCTGAATCTGCAAGCAACGACGCAGACGATCTACTGAAACAATGTCCAGTGTATTGTTGTGGATTTGGAAGACTTAGGAACAATGCTATTTTATACGGCATTTTCCCTAAAGTATTAATGCCAACGGGTTGCTTAATACATTTTCCATTTCTGTACCCCACAAAAAATCGAGTATGCTCTGTGTTGCTTGGCCGCATAGCTATATATCTTCGAACCATTTCCACCATATTTATTCCTTCAACATTCCCTTTCGTTATAAACAAAATCTCGTGATATCTCTGTTTTCGTAAATGGAATAATGACATGTCCTTCATTTTTAATATTTTGCAGCTGCAGATTTGTCAACTCGATACGCCGGCAGGCTCCCGCAAGTCCCACTATCAATGAAACTTTTGTCAGGAAATAAGTTTTATCATCAGCTTCCAACGAAAAACGAGTTAGGTTTTCTTTTCTTAAAATTGTCGATTTTTTTGACCGAAATCCTTCCAATTTTCATTTTAGAAATGCAATTAAATGGACGTACTTACTAATATCTGTATTTTTCTTCACTGATATAACTGAACGTAGCATGGAATAATATATTCAAAGTGATGAAGCCTTCCTATGTTTTGAAAGATGTTCAAAATCAAATCTCTTTGGATCGTCCCTCGTGTCGCGTCGTAGATTAAATTTTGAATGATACACGTTCGATACGAACTTTTTAATGAAACTTGTGTAACTGTATGATGTTCGTATCGAACTTGTATCATTAATAACTATTAAAAAGAGAAAACCTATAGAAGAATTATAGAAAAATAAAAAAAATGAGAAAACCAATATACTTATTTATAGTCGTTTACATTAATTTTATTAAATTATATGAATATTCTCGTTGATTATTAGTTTGAAACAGCTTGAAACAAATATGACAGTTTCCTCCAATGAAAAGCGAGTTACTAACTCTAATAATTCTAATTCTGAGGTGGCAAATGAGCTAGATGCTTTACCTAGACCGTTATTCAGAAGGTACAAACCTATCGATAAAAATATGCGTGAATATTTACTTCCTAGTACACAATTAGAGAATATTAGTACACAGGTACAGTTTCAAGTTTATTATAGTGATTTTTTTAGCCGCGTATGGCACATATTGATGCCCAGTGTTGCCACAGGCTTATTTTTCATCGGGGTAGATTATCACGAGATAGCGGGGTTAAATTGTTTTACAAAGGGGTAGATTTACCTCGAATGAGATAGCTGTAGCAACACTGCCGTTAACACATTTCTTCTCGCGTCACGGCCGTCTTACGTGTCTCACTGCCTTGTATTTTTACTGGCGGACTAAGTCTGTCGGGGGCCCGGGGCGGCAAAGCTAAATGTGGCCCCCGGTCTGTTTAGACAATGATATGCTTCTAATGCACATTTCGTAAAAATTGAATGACGTATGTATAATGGTTGACAAAATTCAAGTATTTATACAGGGCGTCCCACGCTGAGCCTGCGTTAGAAGTTTCTAGAGAACTACAATATCTATTGTTTCTGTGATTTTGTGCATATCATTGTTTTACAATGAGATCTATCGATTAAAAATATTTTCAATATGGCGGCTCTTTCGGAAGTACCGCAAGTTGATAGCAACTTTCTTATTTCAAATGGGTGACTCCATTTATTATTACATACTTAAATTCTCTGTACAATTTTATTAATTTTGATATTAAACACTCTATATCTAACGTTAACCGTTTTTGAGAAAAAAAGATATTTATAATTTTTGGAGAAAAAAATACTGCCTGTCAAACATATGTATATAGCCTAAACGTCAGATTTAGTGATTGCCACAGCCACTGTACCATAAAGAGAAGACATGTGACTATTTATGTCAAAAATTAAATTGTCCGAATGTCATATAATTAATAATGGCCGCAGTTGTCATGGAATTGAGCGATTAAAAAATTATCATAAATCATTTTTTTTTCAAATGGAAATCCACATTTTTTTCACTCGTGAAAAGGCTTCCGATACTTTCGTTTTTAAAATTTGTTACTTTTCGACTATACATGTTCATATACCTAAAATAAAGCGTTTTTAAGTTATTTAAGATTTAGCTTTAAAGCGTATATTTTTCTTGATTTTAACCAGTAGCCTATGACAGTATATTATCGATCATCATTTCCAAGCTAACAACGTCACAGGGGCTGTGTTAATCACTAAATTTAACTTTTACGCTGTACAATTTTTTTTGACAGGTAGTTTTTTTCGTACAAAAATTTTTAATATTTTTTTCTTAAAAATGCTTTCAGGGAAATACCGCGACAAAATATCGCGATTTTGTAAGTCCTCCAAGATCCGAGGGGCCCCTTCGCTGTCTCAGGCCCGTGGCCCCCGTTATGCTAAAGACTTCATTACTCATCATCAGTAATGAAGCTAGAATACAAGTTATGCCGTGCATTGGTTGTAATTTAAAATGTTTATTCAGTAAAAATAAATAATGAAACCATTGAAAAAAAACTTAAAACCTAAAATAAATAAATTAAGTCCCAAAATATATAAAAAACAATAATTATTCGATATTTTAAACAAAGAAAATTGCCCCTTGATTTAATTTCCTAAATATAAAATGCCACTGGCAATTACTGGGGCCTGATCATTGATAATTAAGTAAATATCTGCTTCCATTTATACTGTTTATGGTTTGCATACTCCATCTACAATCTGCTTTCTAACTACTGAACACATATTGGCCTTGTTTGCCAGTTGAATAAAAAATTACTTATTAAGATTTGGAGGCCCCCAAAAGAACCCTCCCCCCTTAGTCCGCCACTGGTAAAGAAGTTTCACTTCAAGAACTCTGGGAAATCTTTTTGCAGAGGTAGTGTTTTTTACTTACACAGACGGGGGGGGGGGTTAATAATACATAATATGACAATACTTTTTAAATAGATATAAAAATTGTGGTATCTATAGAACCAATGTCAAATTGCAACTATAATACATAAAAAAGTTTAATATATTAATATACAGGGTTGTTCACCACATTCGACACGGAGTATTGTAGCTAAACGATTAGATTTTTACGAATTGTAAGTTTTGGGTTCGTTGAAGGACTATTAGAGCTACAATTTAAAAATAATTCTATAAGATACAGAGTGTCCCAAATAAGTAAAATATATTATAATTGTATTTTTTTAAAATGGTACACCCTGTGTATTATTACATTTTTAGATTCTACGATTGAAATAAAGGTAAATTTGATTAAGGTTTATTACACTTAAACCTGACCGTTTTTGAAATATTTTTAGTTTTATGAAATTGCAGTAAAAATGTTAAGGCTTTATTTCTCCAAGGGTATCAAAGTATTTAATATTAAATATTTACTAAAGATTATTTATTAATCAGATATTGTGTTGCAATAATAAAAATAATACTACCTCATACAGATTGTCTAAAAATTTATATTAAATAATTACTAGATTTAAACGGCAATACCTTGTTTAATTTAAATGGAACACCCTGTATATTTTACGTGTATCAGATGCACAATTTAATTGTCTATAAAGTTGTATTATACCATTTTTTCCTAT
The DNA here is from genome assembly GCF_002938485.1 of Sitophilus oryzae. Classification (NCBI taxonomy): domain Eukaryota; kingdom Metazoa; phylum Arthropoda; class Insecta; order Coleoptera; family Curculionidae; genus Sitophilus; species Sitophilus oryzae. The sequence continues at coordinate 942,862 of NW_022146169.1, forward strand.
CTCTTCAAGTTTTCGTAGAAAATGCATTTTCTTATAATTTCGACCTCATTTATCACGATACCCATGGAACATTTTAGATTTTTTTAAAGAAACATATGTACAAAATGTACATGTGGTAAAAATAATAATATTGCAAGCCCATTTGATTACAAAAAGAAAACTATTTAAATCTTTCTAAAAGAGTATATCAATTATTAAATATACTCTACCATTATTTCCGCCCAAAAATTAATTAATTACATACTTAATTGTTTCAATTAATAAATTATTCTAATAACCTGCAATTTCATAAAATTGAAAATATTTCAAAAACGGTCCGGTTTAAGTATGATAAACCCTAATGAAATTTTTACCTTTATTTCAATAATTGTAGAATGTAAAAATAAAATAATATACAGGGTATTCCATTTAAAAAAATACAACTATAATATTTTTTACTTATTTGGGACACTCTGTATCTTGTAAAATTATTTATAAATTGTAGCTCTAATAGTCCTTCAACGAACCCAAAACTTACAATTTGTAAAAATCTAATCGTTTAGCTACAATATTCCGTGTCGTATGTGGTGAACAACCCTGTATAGCAGTTAAAAAAAAGTTAGTCTCATATTTTGTCCAAAACTTGGAAATTATGAAACTTTGCTTCGTTCTTAATTTAGAAATTGTAGTTTCCCGTGTCGGAAAATGTCCGGTAGTGCTTTTATTTTCGGAAACTTTGGTGAAAGTTGAAAGCGCCAAGTTCAGCTATTAGAAAAATATAGGAATTAAAAGGCGCTAGTTTCCGGCCAGAACTTTTCGTATAGTTTTAACAAAGGCTTAAAAATGAAAAAACTTCCTGGCGAAAAAGTGGTTTTAATATGCAATGGAATTTTTTTTACATTAAGTAATTTTTGTTGTTTTGTTAATTATAGAGGGTGTTCCTTAATGACATGCTAATTTTTAAAAGAAGGATTAATAAATAAATGCCTTTATTGTGAAAAAAAATTACAATTTGTAGACAAAGGTAAAGTAAACAAACTAAAGAGAATAACAAACAAGTATATAAATTACATTGTCAGTCTTATTGTTTAAAATAAACATTTATAAATGTTTACAATGTCAAAGAATAAAAAGATAAAAATAAAATTCAAAAATATTAACTATATTTATAGTAAATATAGTAATAGCAAATATTAGACCAGTGTTTACAAGATCAAATTCGATCATCAAAATATTAGTCATTTACGGCGTAGAAAGCCTTGTCTAGTAAATAAGATTTCAATGCTTTGTGAAATGAAGAAAACGATGTTATGGATTTGGTTTCAAATGGCAGGTGATTGTGCATTTTTTTCGAGTTGTATAATATTGAACTTTTAACTAACTCTGAGCGTGGGGTAGGTAGATAAAGACCTTGCTCCGCGTTCCTGAGTGGATAATTGTGAGATGGCCTTTCTTGAGAAGCTAATGCATGCTTACGTATTAGGCAAACGGATTCAGATATAAATAAGGAAGGAAGAGTTAATATTTTTATTTTTTTTAAAAAGTCCTGGCAGTGAGTTCTGCTGTTTAGTCCCAGTGAATATCGAACAGCTCTCTTTTGGAGTCTGAAAATGCGGTCAAAATGAGTCGGCTACAACACGTACCCCAGAATGTAAGGGCATATCTGAGGTGCGACTCAGAAAGCGCATAATAAACAGTTCTAGCCACTGACAAGTTAAGTTCCTTAGAAACAGATCTTAATGCAAAACAGGCAGAGCTCAATTTTTTCGACAAAGCGTCGATATGTATGTCCCATTTCAGAGAATTGTCTACAACAAGCTCTAAGAGTTTTACAGATTTTACGACGTTAATGGTGGTGTTGTTAAGTACAAAAGGCTGCAGCGAGTTTTTATACGACAAAGCTTTAGTTTTAGAAATGTTGAGACTCATGAGGTTCGAATCGCGCCAAGGTTTATTGGTGATTAAGTCATTTGATATAATTCTATGAAGTGCCTTGATATCCTTGTTGCTCCAAGTGAAGGTAGTATCGTCCACAAAAAGACATATTTTGAGTGTATATACAGAGTGTCATTTTCTGTCGAATATAGTACAAATATACCGAGCTTGCCGTTTAAAAATCAAAAGTTTTAGTGATTTCCGTTGAAACAGGAAGTGACCAAAAATAATTGAATTCATCAATTAATCCTAATTTATGTCATATATACTAACATATCAAATCTCGTTTTTTTATCTGAAGAAATAAAAAGCTATAGGGGTGAGCTACTTTTGAAACGCACCCGGTATACCGTTTATTTTATATTAACAATATTTATTTTCATAATAGTAAATATATTGCTAATTATGGAAAATAATGTATGTTAAATAAATATAAGTGTAATTAATATGCAGTTAAATTAAAAACAAAAATACACGTTCACCAATATTTACAATTGAGTGAATTCAATTATAAATACATAATTTATTTCTATTAATTTTTTTTTAACTGTAACATAATCACACGTTTTTTTAGAGATATTATTGTAAATTTTGTTATGGGGGGATTTTTATGAATTATTTATATACAGGGTGGTCCGAACTGTATTCCGGAAACTTCGGCAGCATATTCTGCAAATAAAAATAAGTAAAAAAGTTCGTATTAATGTATGTCCTAAAATGCTGAGTTTCAGAGATGCAGGGTGTAGAAGTTTCATTTTTATTTCGATTTTTTCCAAATAATTTCTGAAGTAACGTCAATATTTGGATGAAAATTGGTGTCTAGGAGTTTTTTGATATGAGAAATTTTATTTTGATGTCAGTATGATTCCTACTGATAGATGGCGCCACCTACATGAGTTTTAACTGTTTTGAAGCGTAATAACTTTTTGTCCGCAACCGTATAAAACTACCTAGGGAAGAAATATACATCTCTGTGACTTTTTACGTAAAAAATATCTCTTTGTAAAAATCGTTACGCGGTTGCTCGTAGTAATTCTTAAGATATTTAGAATAGGAAATGGAATTAGAATGGAAATAGTCAATACATGTCATTATTGACGAAAAATGAACACGTTGAGTAGATAGTTATGTCACTGAAATAATAAATTTGGAAAATTTTTATTTTTTTAAATTAATCATAAATTTTTCTGCAAAAAAATGATGATAAAACAGTTTCTGTTTAATTTTTGGCACAAAAACTTTCAAATTTTTGATCTAAGTCTAATAACTATTTAGTCATGTTTAATTTATGTCAGTGATGACAAGTATTGATAATTTCGATTCCAAATATCTAGAAAACCAATACTTGTAGCGATTTTTACCAAGAGACATTTTTTATTTAAAAATGTCGTAAATGTATACTTTTTAATTCAATAGTTTTATACAGGTACGGATGAAAAGTTATTATGCTTCAAACCAGTTAACAAATAGGTAGGTGGCACCCTCTACTAGTAGGAGTCATATTAACAGTAAAATCGAATTTCTCATGTCAAAAAACTCTTACTGCAAAAATTATTTGGAAAAAATCGAAATAGAAATGAAACTTCTACACCCTGTATCTCCGAAACTAAGCATTTTAGGACATATAATTTATACGAAGTTTTGTCGACGAAAAAAGTTTCCGGAATACAGTTCGGACCACCCTGTATATACATATATTTAATATTTATACAAAAAAAAACAGTAAATAGGGCTTTCCATGTACCCGTAAATAAAATATTTTTAATAAATTATTGCAAAGAAAATTTTAAACTATTTGTCCTAGTTTTTGTCATTTATTTTTGGAATTTTATTTATTTTATATTTTTGATTTTTTTATAAACCTTCGCTTAAATTTACTGATGGATTTTATTATTTCCTAAGCCACTATCGGATACGTCAACTATAGAAAGATAGGTACAGGCATTTTCTAGCAGGTTCGACGTATTGATAAATTTTCGATAACGTAGTTGTCAGTTGATGTTATTAAATTTCAGTGTTACAATGACAAGTTGACAAGGAAATATTACGTTTTGAGTGTGAAATATACAATAGAGCCATTATATATTTTCATTTGCTAGACACCTGTCTGTACGCTAGGCGAAAATTTCTTTAAAAACACCCCAAAATACGTTACGGATAAAATATAATTTAATTGCAAGTAGTTTGTTTTTCTCTATTCTAAATTTAGGTCAGTAAGCGAGGGTTTTAGGGTCCGAATTCGGGACACCTGCACCGATTGACGTGAAATTTTAACAGTGAATAGATATATATGTAAGAAACAAAAGTTACATAGTAGCGATGTGTGTTTTCACCCTGGGGGTGAGTACCACTCCCTTCTCGAGGTTGAAAAATAAATCACCCATTTTAATTACAAAAATCTATAAAAGGATGTAACAGTCAAATTTCCTCGCTACGACCTCTGTGTGCTAGCTCATAAATTATCGCAAATAACTAATATTTTTGCATCATGTTTACTATAATTTTATTGTTAAATATATTATTTTATTTAAATTTTACGATTATGCAACCCGATATACACCGCGATATTATACAGCTACAGCTCCACAATATTGTCACTGGATGCGGCCCAGCATCAGCAGTAGGCTTTTTGTCGAGCTCTCTTTATCTTTGATCATCACCTGTCCGTCACTTGTCACGGTCAGATCAAATCAGATGTTTTTGGATTTATTTATCCAAAAATTTTGTAGTTATATTGTTTATTTTTGATGTGGATCACAGGGTGCAATTCGTTCATTTAATTGTGGGAATTTCTGAGTTAAGTTCGTTCATTGACCGGATACGGAATATGGCAGTGGAAAATATTCTAGAACATCGTCTTTTATTTATGCCTTTCTGTGAGTTGGACTAGAGTAGATATATAGTTCTCTATCTATATCCTGGAGGGAGATTTCCGGTTGAAATCTGATTTTGTGAAGGAAATCCAATCCTTGCGTGACTTCTTGTGTATCCACCGTCCGAATAGCGTCGTGAAGAATTGGCTGCCGTTTCGTGAAGCATTTCCTGTTGGTAGTTAGCAGGTCTTCGTAGAGAAGGATTAAGTCTTCCGAAGCTCAGTTGGTCAGAGACGTGGTTGGATTTTGCTGATTTGTTTGGACCACCGACCAATTTCCGTAATAGGATTAAAATAGCCTTTTTCCGACCGATATTCCGATTCCACGTGCCCAAGAAGTCCCCGAGTAGAGTTTCAAGGTATGCTATAATTCTTCTGCCTATTCTAAGTCAATGCTCAACTCTTTTTTGTTCGTATTGTTGACTGGTTTTCGACTTTTCCATGCCCATGTGGTGTAGAAAGATTAGTTGAGTGTTATCTTTCTTAAGTCTTATTTGGTTGTTTGTAATTGTAGAGCAAGAAGACCGATCCAGACCGTAGAGCACAGAACAGTCCAGAATTCCATCTGTTCCTGTTGTCCGTGTAGAGGTACCCGTTGGACATCGTAAACCCTCGTTGAGTTAAAGTTCAGATCTAATTAGTCCTTCTTTATTACCTTTATTAACTCCTACATGTTGTGCTAGTCCTTGTTCTATAATTGAGGCTCTTTTCTAAGACAACCAATATTATTTAGGGTTTTTTATGTTCATCATTTGAAACCTCAACAACTTGCCTTTCATCTGTACACTTGCTGACGGGCTCCAGTGACAGTACACCGAGCTGCTGTACCCTGCTGTAGCCACCCCATAGCTATACACCGTAGCTCAGCCGGAGGAACTTCCGAGTAATTTCAAGACTGTAGAGTAAGATCGTTTAGATATTAGTATAATTTTAGATTTGATTTATGGGTATAAACCACCTTGTTTGTGTCTAGTATTAAGTTAGATAAGGGGGTTTGACGTCATAGTTTTAGTTTAAAGTTAAATTCTAGTTCCTTTTCGTATCCTTCAATTTCATTTCTTTCATTTCGTTATATATTAACTTTTGAATAATTTAATAAATTGCTTAATCATCTTTATTAGTATTACTTACAGTCCAATCTCATAGTTAAGTTAGTATAATATAAATATAGTTAAGTAGCATAGAGTAACTTAAGTTCAAATGGTTATAGCATATTTGAAGTTCATGGTAGTTACACTCAACAGTTCGAGGTTAGTGTTGAAGTCTACTTAATAGTAACATCTTTTATGCCGAGTTCATAGAGTATAATCTCGTGGCGCCCTTTTATTAAGATCTTTGAACCCCGACCACCCGGCTGTTAAAATTAAAAGCTAGTGGCCTCTATGTAACTAATCCCGATTAAGTAAACTTGTGTTTTATTGAACTTCAAATTAGAAAAGGATGAATTTTAAGTAAAAAATGTTCTATAACATTTTTTCAGAAAATTAATATTTTCCTAGTTATTTAGGATTGAAAATGTTGATTTTTCGTCTAAAAACTGCATATTTTTTGCCAATTTTTATAAATAATTCGTAAACCTTGCGTTTTATCGCAAAACTCATATAAAGCAAAAATGAAGCTTTTGAAATAGCTAAACGATCCATTTTTTGTTGATTACCGTAGGTGTAATAATAGCCGAGTTTTCATTCTGTAAACGTGATTTTTTATTTTTTGAAAACTAAATTGCAAGATTTTACCGTAAAATAATGGCGAAAGAACACTTTTTTCGAAGAAAATGGATATGACCATTTTTAAAGTGCTCGAAAAGACCCTTTTAAATGATTTCTTAAAAAAGTTCGTAGCTCAAAAACTAGCGGAGTTATGATAAAAATAATATGGTCACCTCATTATTTCGGAAAAAAATGAACAAAATCTATGACTAAAATCATAAACATAAAAACTAAGCGAAATACATGTACAGTTGGCTATATTTAGATACTAACAGTTTATTCGAGAATGCCTAAATTTGGAAAAAAGTTGAAAATAACGAAAAAAAATAATTTTTTGTTTTTAAAAAAAAATTAATTTTTTTGACATATCTCAAAAACTAAGCTAGTTCTACGTATCGATTCTACGATTCGATACGTAAAAAATGCAACAGAGGAAAATTGAAGATCTTTTTTCTGCAATATTTTTGCTCTCTTTCAATTTTTCTGTAGATCTCTTTATTTCGTAGATATTACGTTTTTTTAGTTGACTTGCATGTAAGGACCATCTTCTTTGAGCACTTAAAACCCAAAAATGTCGTAAAAATTAAGAGTTCAAGACTGTTCAACTATAGATGTTAATTTGTAGCTCATGTAATTTGCTACCAATTGGTAGTTTATATTTTTATGATTTTAGTCATAGATTTTGTTGTTAATTTTTTTCCGAAAAAATTAGGTGACCATTTTATTTTCTTCATAACTCCGCGAGTTTTTGAGCTACGAACTCGAAAACACCTTCAAAGAAAGACATTTGAAAGGTCTTTTCAAGCACTTTAAAAACGGTCATATTCATTTTCTTCGAAAAATGTGTTCTTTCGCCATTATTTGACGGTAAAAGTTGCAATTTAGTTTTCGAAAAATAAAGAATCAAGTTTACAGAGTGATAACTCGGCTATTACTACACCTACAGAAACAACAAAATATGAGTCGATTTGTTATTCCAAAAGCTTCATTTTTGCTTTATATGAGTTTTGCGATAAAACGCAAGATTTTCGAGTTATTATAAAAAATTGCAAAAAAATATGCAGTTTTTAGATAAAAAATCAATATTTTCAATCCTAAATAACTCGGAAAATATTAATTTTCTGAAAAAATGTTATAGAACATTTTTTGCTTAGAATTCATCCCTTTATTGATTTTTGTAATTAAAATGGGTGATTTCTTTTTCACCCCCGAGAAGGGGTGGCACTCAGTGTGAAAGCACACATCACTACTATGTAACTTTTGTTTCTTACATATATCTCTATTCACTGTTAAAATTTCACGTCAATCGGTGCGGGTGTCAAGAATTTGGACGTAATCCTTATTTTTATCCTCGCTTACTGGCCTAATTAGAAAGGGCAAGACAGAGAACAACTTAAACTTATTTTTATAAGTTACTGCTTAGGCTTTTAGTGGAAGATAGGCAAACTAACGGGCAAATTCGTGACAAGGCAGATTTGAGTTCTCCTTACGTCTCAAGTGTTGTACGGTGGAGCCTTTAATCGTTCTGCGGCCAACGCATAAAACACTCATTTTCTCTAATTCGGCTAGCAAAGGTATATCAAAGACGGTGTTCAACTGAAAGCGACAGTATTGCCACATTAAAATGTGTAATATCTGTAATACGTTTGACGAAAATATCTTTGAATGAAAAATCCGCGCCTTTTGTAGCATCTTGGCCCAGGCGGTCGGTGTGCAGGGGGCGTGGTTTGCTTGTGATCGCTCGTGAAGGGACGTTTTATTTCTGTATTATCGAGCAGCGTGTACCATATTTTGTTAACGTGAAGCCCTTCTTCGTTTCTGTTGAAGTTGTTCTTATGTTTGTGGATTTCAATCGCTTCACGATGTAGTCTTGCAAAGTAATGATTCCCTGTTGAAAGGACTTCCGTATTATTGAACAGAATAGATACGGGAGATAATCAACTCCCTGTGTTATTGTGTGTTCGGCCATGGCTAATTTCTCTGTTTGTCCGAGACGGCAAGATCTTTTGTGCTCAGTCAAACGTGTATTAATACTACGTTTCGTAGTACCAACATATACTGAGCCACAAGAACACGGAATTCTATAGACCCCAGTGGAGGAGAGTGGATCTCGTGGGCCTTTAGCCGAGCGGAGATGTTCTTGTATCTTTCGAGTGGGTTTGAGGATCGGTTTTATGTTCCTCTTTCTTAATAATTTTCCAATGCGGTCAGTGACCCCTCTGATGTATGGAAGAAATGCTACCCCACTGGGAGGTGTATTTTCTCCCTCTTGCCTTTCAAGAGGTCTCCTAGGTCTTACGGCTCGTCTGATCGTCTGCTCTCGGTATCCATTGGCTTGTAAGGCTTTGTCTATGTGTTCTAATAGAGGTTTACAGATTCGGCGGGCTCTGTCAACAAGCGTTTTTTGACCGGGATGGTAATTTGAATTATTGTGCAGGTAGCGATCGGTATGGGTGTTTTTCCGATACACCTTGTGTCCCAAGCTTAGGTCTTGTCGTCTGTTGACTAGTACATCCAAGAAGGCTAGCTGTGTGTCCTTCTCTACTTCCATCGTAAATTGGATCTTGGGGTGTATGTTGTTTAGATATTGGAGGAAAAGATTAAGTTCGTCTCTTCCGTGTTTCCAAATTACGAAGGTATCGTCCACATAGCGCAGCCAGCAACTGGGTCTTTTTGTTGCAGTTTTAAGTGCTGTTTCCTCAAATGCCTCTATATAAAAATTGGCTATTACAGGGCTCAATGGGCTGCCCATCGCCACACCATCTTTTTTCTCATAAAATATATTATTTTGCTGGAAATATGTTGTAGTTAGGTAATGATGGAATAGCTTGGTGATGTCATTCGGGAACCTCGACTTAATTTGCTCCAGAGCTTGGTCGATAAAAGGCGCGCAACCCCTCCCCTCCGTATCAGTACCAGTCCAGTCGTCGAGTCGTTCACTTCGCCCTCGACCTCTACGCCACTGATGAAGACTGCCGCAGATGCAGTCGAAAGCGATGGAGCCAACCACTCTTGACCACGGCCTAACAGCCCGCAAAACCGTTATTAGTCATTTACCATAATATTTTACATATAAAATAATCGCGGTCTTCATTTCCAAGCCCACTCTGACGCCGTTCTTTATTTAATCATACAATATTATATTAAATTTTTTAATGATAAAAAATCCGCATTATTAACGTGCTGTGCCCAAAATCCGTAAATCTACAGATTAAACAGTGGCTCCGGAAACACTGTCTCCGGCAACCACCCACTCTGTCGACTGAAATCAGAACTACAGTACAGTATTCTTTATCCGCTGTGCTGTAAACGACTACCAGCGTGCAACGGTGCAGAGCTAAACTAAATCTCGGACAGGTTGACTTGCGGCGACGGTATCGCCAGCTACATCTCGCTACATCTACAGACAGGTTTTGTGCCGCGAAATCGCACATAAGCTTGCGCATCTTCTTATTTCTTCAATCAACCCTTTTAGTATTAAATTTTATGCTTAATGTTTCTGGAGATATATCTCTTTCCTTTGTCAGAAGCAAAATGTATAATATCGGTATTTATGTATTTCTTTATTAATAAATTAACAATTTGTTTATAATGACATTTGTCGGATTGGTGAAGCCGATAAAATAGTTATCGATTGAATTCGGTATATTTAGCCTAAAGTGTTTCCAAAAAAATCGTCTTTAGGTGTGGAAGCTTAAGCTTCATCAATATTACGAATTTAACTATCTCAGTGTAGAAATAGGTAACTAGATGTTTTATTTTTAGCTCACTAACGCGGTAGTAAATTTCTACACACGCAATTTCAGTCACGCAAAGGTTTCTTTATTTTAATTTAAAGCAAGTTATTTCTAATTCCAATCTAATTTTAATATCTTTCAACGATTTTTTTTACTTTGATTAGTTTATACAACAATATAGAGTTTAGTTCTCATAAATAAATAAATAAATGCCTTTATTGTCAAAAAATTTTTCAATTTGTGGACAAAGGTAAACTAACAAACAAAGTAAAAAATAACAAGGTACACAAACAAACAAACAAAAGATAATACAAAACATTATACAAATAATATTGTCAGTCTTATTGTTAAAATAAACATATATAAATGTTTACAATGTCAAAGAACAAAAAAATTAAAATAATATTCAAAAATATTTAGCCAGTTTATAGCAAAATATCAATGACCTCTAAATAAATTAATTTCGATGTCATTAGTAAATATAGCAATAGCAAACATTAGACCAGTGTTTTCAAGATCAAATTCGATTTTCAATTCAAATATAATTCATTTACGGCGTAGAAAGCCTTGTCTAGTAAATAAGAGTTCAATGCTTTGCGAAATGAAAAAAATGATGTTATGGATTTGATTTCAAATGGCAGGTGATTGTGCATTTTTTTCGAGTTGTATAATATTGAACTTTTAACTAACTCTGAGCGTGGGGTAGGTAGATAAAGATCTTGCTCCGCGTTCCTGAGTGGATAAGTGTGAGATGGCCTTTCTTGAGAAGCTGATACATGTTTACGTATTAGGCAAACGGATTCAAATATAAATAAGGAAGGAAGAGTCAATATTTTTAATTCTCTAAAAAAGCCCCGGCAATGAGTTCTGCTGTTTAGTCCCAGTGAATATCGAACAGCTCTCTTCTGGAGCTTGAAAATGCGGTCAAATTGAGCCGCACAACACGTACCCCAGAATGGAAGGGCATACCTGAGGTGCGACTCAAAAAGTGCATAATAAACAGTTCTAGCCACTGACAAGTTAAGCTCCTTAGAAACAGACCTTAATGCAAAACAGGCAGAGCTCAATTTTTTCGACAAAGCTTCGATATGTATGTCCCATTTCAGAGAATTGTCCACAACAAGCCCTAAGAATTTTACGGATTTTACGACGTCAATGGTGGTGTTGTCAAGTACAAAAGGCTGCAACGAGTTTTTATACGACAAAGCCTTAGTTTTAGAAATGTTGAGACTCAGGAGGTTCGAATCGCACCAAGATTTAATGGTGATTAAGTCATTTGATATAATCCTATGAAGTGCCGCGATGTCCTTGTTGCTCCAAGTGAAGCTAGTGTCGTCCGCAAAAAGACATATTTTGCCACTGATGTTTATGTTAGCAATGTCGTTAATAAAAAGAAGAAACAAAATAGGGCCTAGTACTGAGCCTTGTGGTACTTGTGGACATAGTGTGTGGCTTGCTAGAAGACAACGTGGTATCCACCCTCACAAGTTGACTTCTGTTGCTCAGATACGACTTAAACCATTCGAGAGATGATCCCCTGAACCCATAGTGCTGCAGTTTATTAATTAGGATCTCATGATTTACACAATCGAACGCCTTAGAAAAATCACAGAAAATTGTTGCTGTAGAATGATGGTTATATAAAACTTATTGATAATAAAAGAAGTTCGGAGTTCCATTGTCTTCCAATTTATTTTAACTTACATGTAAGTTAAAATAAAAAATAATAAGTAATAATAAGTAAATTATTCTTGTATCAATATCAATACTGAACTATTGTGATGTGGTGAACAAAAAAATTTAAGATCAAAAAAATTAGGAGTTGTTGTATACTATATATTACACTTTTTATGACAGAAAGAATAGCAATTTTCGAAATTGGAAAATATATTTTGACTTTTAGTATTATGCATTTAAGTTTTATTTTTTTAGCAATTTTATGGCCAAATTGTAAAATTGTTCATACGTTACCATACGTACTATTTCTGTTTTTATATTACAAGTTTTATGTTTTGTAATAAAAAAAAACGCGTTAAAATAATTATTGTGGTGGTTGGCCTAGTAGCAATTATTAAAAAAAATATATTAATTGATCATAAATTTTAATATATTTATTCCCAATAAATGTTTTTTTAACCAACGGATTATCATCAGTTATTTTACTGGAGAAATAGCTGGCTATAGGTTGAAAATGACAAAAAAATATTTCATCTAGTTGGCTGAAAATAGGTACATACATATAGGTACGTAGAATTGAAAGAAAATTTTTTCTTGTTTCAAAATTCTACTATAAACCTATGTTTTGGCATTCAAAAAAATGAATGCCTGATATCTTTAACAGACTTAGACAGTTACCCGAAAGTAACAAGCGAATTAAATGTGATTTAAGAAAAATAACAAGTAATCTAATAAAGTCAAATTTTATCTTTAACAGGGCAAATAAAAAATTCCGCGGTCTAAATAATAATAAAAATGATGCGGTCTTTATCTGAAAAAATGATGATGAAACAGTTTGTGTTGAACCTTTGACACAAAAACATTTTAAATTTTTGATTGCAGTCTAATAACTATCTAGTCAACAAGTTCAATTTTTGTTAATGATGATATCTATTGATTATTTCGGTTCCAAAAACTATTAGCCGTAGTTTTTTTCACCAAGAGACCTTTTTTAAGTAAAAAAAAGACGGAAATGTATATTTATTCACTCAGTAGTTTTTTCCAGGTACGGACAAAAAGTTATTCTCTTCATCAACACCCAGACCTCAATTTTCGTATAAATATTAATATTAGTTCAGAGATTATTTAGAAAAAATCAAAATAAAAATGAAGTTTCTACACCCTGTATTTCCAAAACGAAGTATCTTAAGACATAATTTTATACAAACTTTTTTAACTTGTTTTTATTGGCAGAATATGGTGTCGAAGTTTTCCGAATACAAGTCGGACCACCCTGTATAACTTTACTTCAAATATAGCAGGTTTAAAAATCAAATTGTTGAATTTTCAACTATCTAGACACTATCTAATATACAGGTTGTTAATTTGTTTATTACGAGTCGGCAGCTTAGCTTTGTACTACTTGTGTCTAGAGAAACCAATTCTACTTTGGATTCAGGGCTTCTGCACATGCGCAGAGATTTATTTCGCGTTTTATTGAAATCAATGAATTAACACCTTCCAAATAACCACGCTAACCAACCCGCCAAATAACTAAACCAGTCCATCCAAAAAGAGTGAAACCAATGCAATAAAATCACGCTATAAGCAAAAAAAATATATAAAAAAGGTGTGGTCCGGCGTGAGATTTGAACCAAGGATCATTCGCTCATGAAGCAATGGCCTCAGTCACGGAGCCACAGGTGCTCTTGCAAAAGTGCCTATACCCAGGCGTTACTTTCCGCCGTGGTTTAAGTAAGTAGATCAACTTATTGCGCATGTGGAAGCTGTAAAGTTAAAATAGAATTGGTATCTCTAGACACAAGACTTAGTACTCATTTGGAATGTAGGCAGCGTTGCCATTCTGTTCCCCAATAAGTAACCATCCAGTTAACAATCTGTATAAAATTCTCGTGTTACAGTTTTAGTTACCATACTCCTCCGAAACGGCTTAACCGACTTTGATGATATTTTATATACAGGGTGGCCCATCGAAAACGTTCCGCAAGACATAACGGCCAGGATATTTTTTTTTCAAAAAATCCAAAAACACGGCAATTTTGTTTGTGAGGGGGACAACTTTTGCCCCAAAAATGATTGCAAAATCTTTAACCCTCTAAGCGGGGGTGTCATCCCCCAACTTTTTTCAAATGGGAAGGGGGTCAAGTGGCGCCGCAATGAAAAGAGCTTTTTATTCTCTATATTTCCCCGCTCCGTTTTTGAAAATCGGTCGAGTCATTGAGAAAATATGAAGGATTGAAATTTGAAAAGTTTATTTAAACATTTATCAGAGTAAATGATAAGGATAAATTCTTTTGACCAATTTGCTGTTTTTTCTTATTATTTCTAGATGTTTACGCATTTTTTCACTTGCCACAAGGTTGAACGATCAGGTGCGGTCTCAATATCGTTAAACTGACCCACAATAGAATTTCCAAAAATACTAGCCCGCGACAATCAAAATCGTCTTCGTTGAGTTCTTGTACCGTTTTTAATATCGTTTGGACACTTGTACGATTCACGCCGGTCGCGGTCTCATTGGCTAATTTTCTTGTACTCAGCGTACTATCCATGGCAACTTGGCCCAATACGAATACCTACATAGCTTCATTTACTACAGGATTTTCCCTCTGCCTCTTTTTATTCAAAACGGAACCAGTTTCGTGAAATTTTGCTAGTAAATCGCGAACAATTTTGCCATAAAGGTGTTTGTCAGGACGGAGTTCATTGAATATCTGCGAAAACCGATTGCCACATTCATTATTTTTCAAAATAAAGTTCGATTATATCCACTTTTTCTGCAAGTCAGTACACCATAGTTATTAAAAAGTTTAACGATATTGAGAAGAACTTCAACGCACAAGTCACAGAACAGCTATCTAGCAACTACCGCATCTGATCGTTCAACCTTGTGGCAAGTGAAAAAATGCGTAAACATCTAGAAATAATAAGAAAAAACAGCAAATTGGTCAAAAGAATTTATCCTTATCATTTACTCTGATAAATGTTTAAATAAACTTTTCAAATTTCAATCCTTCATATTTTCTCAATGACTTGACCGATTTTCAAAAAGGAAGCGGGGAAATATAGTGAATAGAAAGCTCTTTTCATTGCGGTGCCACTTGACCCCCCTTCCCATTTGAAAAAAGTTGGGGATGACACCCCCGCTTAGAGGGTTGAAGATTTTGCAATCATTTTTGGGGCAAAAGTTGTCCTCCTCACAAACAAAATTGACGTGTTTTTGGATTTTCTGAAAAAAAATTACCCTGGCCGTTATGCCTTGCGGAACGTTTTCGATGGGCCACCCTGTACGTATATTCAGTGGGTCTGAGAATATGTTGTTATTTATTTTTTATACCCCTAAGCGATAAAGTTGGTCCACCCAATTTTTTTTGGATAACATTTTTTATTTTTATTTTTTTATGGCGTGGCATTAAAAATACACACAACTCTAAATTTTCGCCCTTCTACCGTCAACCTCTATTTTTAACAGCGATATTAGTAATTTAATAATTTTCAACCCCTTGAATAAAAATGACTGTTGTCCCATAAATAATAGTGGTGAGCTAGTTTTTATATCGGGTGCGTCTCAAAAGTGGCTCACCCTTATAACTTTTCTATTTTTTCAGTTAAAAAAAAGAACGAGATTTGGTATGTTAGTATATGACAAATTAGGATTGATTGACTGTTTCACCTTAAATAACTACAACTTTTGATTTTTGGCAAAAAATGTATATGTACTGCCAAAATATGACTGCCATGTAATTATTATAGGCCGACTGCCGTAAGACTACCAATAACTGCCAGCGACTCCCAAGAAAATGTACATGTAATTACAATAATGAGACACTCCTCGGGTGAGCCACTTTTGAGACGCACCCGGTATAAATACTGCTATTTCTGGCTAGAATATGTATTAAACATAGATGTGATATATTCAACGGAATACTGCTTTTTCCCTGCTAGGACGCTCAATCTTTCCAAGAATCGGGAAGATATTTTAAAAGTAGCGCTACGTCGACCTCCGATTTTGCCATATCAGGTAATAAATTCCTAGCCGGTTTCCATTATCGCCGCCAAACGCGAAAGGTAAAATAACTTTTTTCTGCTCGAAGAACTCGATAGAAATTAGAGAGTATTATCGGAGAAAAAGAGAGCTCTCTTCCGAAGCGGCTTTTAGTGCCACTTAATTTATTTGCTCGTAAATTTGTGGCTAAAATAGTTAGATCTTCTTCAGAAATACTTTAATGCCCTGGAGGTCTGATCAGCTTTTAGCTAGATAATTATTTTTTTTACAAACGTCAAAAATGACAAGGTTCGCGAATTGATAGCAATGTGCGAAGTGACACTTTTTTCATTTGCCGACGTTACCATGATACGGTGCGCAAAGTAATGCGCGAGATGTCTATTTCGCACACTGCATGTAAATTATATGGGATTTTCGAATTTTGATTTTTGGAAAATGAAGAACTAAATCATAACTAATTATTTATTTCGAAATATTCAAGAATAAACAAATAACAAATATCAAACTTAACAGTAATGCATATTCTAGTTATTATTTACAATATTAACATTAATAGTACAACCCGTACACCAACCAATATTTAATCCTAAACTAGATAGTTCTGATTTTGCTTGAGATATGGGGGTTTTGGTACTTGAGACACTATCCAATTTTGATGTAGAGGTACTTGATCCCGGTATTTGACACTGTAAAATTTTATTTGATATTTGAATTTTATTGTTGGTAGAATCCTCGACCTATCCATCGGCCACTGTCTAAGATTTCCATCCTCCGTGGCGCTTCAAACTAAATATATAACCCCCTGCATTAGCAAGGAGTGTGGCCAAAGTTCTCCGGAAACAATGCTCAGTGTAGGCCTCATAATCTGGCAGCGTCAAGTGTTTTGCTATCATGCTAGGCATCTTACCAATAGAATTTATGCCGACCACTTGGTTAACACATCTTTTATTTTGATATTTTAAAAACAATCTGCGACTGGTAGCATTTCTTGGACGAAGAGCTGCGTATTTTCGTTAAATCTCAATATAATTCAAATTTGACACTGTAAAGACTCGGTCTATGTTTGTTTTTGTATCGGGTACTTTAACAATCAAAATTGAATCTTTATCTTCTATGTTATCGACCGTCATTTTAGTAAGTTCCTCACGGCGCGGCGGCAAGCACCAGAAATACCAAGTGTTAAAACGACCTAAAAGGAAATCGATGACGATGTTCAGTAATAAAAAAAAACATACATTCCAAGCTCACGCTTTTTTTTTCGAAGCAATAATATAATAATAATAATTTTTAGGGATATCCCGATTTTAATGTTTGTAGAAAATATGTTGTTTGCAACTCGTG
This sequence comes from Sitophilus oryzae, assembly GCF_002938485.1. Taxonomy (NCBI): domain Eukaryota; kingdom Metazoa; phylum Arthropoda; class Insecta; order Coleoptera; family Curculionidae; genus Sitophilus; species Sitophilus oryzae. The sequence continues at coordinate 960,118 of NW_022146169.1, forward strand.
CGCGAACTACTTTGGCGATCTCGACTAATTTTTACAAACATTCGTATCAGTCACCAAAGTAGCACTTCGCGCACTATATACAAAAATAACTATTTTATTCATAATTTATACAAATACAAGACAAATTAGTTTAGCAAAGAAAATAAACAAAAGGAAATAAACAAAACAAAACTTTAAAACCAATATACAGGGTGGTTTTCAAAAGTGGCTCACCCCTATAACTTCTTTAATATTTTAGAGAAAAAAATGAACTTTGGTATGTTAGTATATGACATAAATCACGATTGATTGACGTATTCAATTAGTTTCGGTCACTGTTTCACCGGAAATTACTACAACTTTTGATTTTTAACTGGTATGTCAATTTTTGATTTTTAACTGTGAAAATGTCAACTTTTGACATTTTCGCTTAAAAACTGTATTTTGAATTTCAATCTACGGTATGTCCCCGGATTGTCTTTAAAAGAGGAAATTTTTTTTATTATTGACATTTTAAGAAAAATGCATTATTCATAAAAGTTTTTGCTTGTTTTAAAATGGTTAATCCCGTTTATACTTTTTCAAATTTTCATATCTTCTAAGAAAAATTAAAATAAAACAAGAAAATATGATTGAATATTTTAAAAATGCTAAAAATAAGAAGGGCGTTTCTATGGTAATATAATTTCGATTTCATTACTTCATAAAGTGTATCGCAAAACATTTTCACTAGACATTGACACTAAAGTCTATAAACCTGACTAAATAAAATTTTGGTAAAAATGTTTAAATTTATTGTATAATTTAAGATACCGAGCAGCTCTTTATTTTACTTCATAGAGCAAATTATTGTAACAGATATTTTATTTAGATTAAAGCTGCAAAAATTAGTTTAAACCGAATTTTATTATCGCTATGTTGGCCATATTGCGCCGTTTTCAGCAAGGTTGTCGTTTATTATTTGACAATTATCCTCAATCATTATTTTGTATAATATCGTGTTGTTGTTGAATCTTTGTGAGTAATTCTCGTTTTTTATGCTTATTCTCATAGTTTTTTTTAAATTGTACTTTTAATAGCAAACAGTTCTTTGGAGAACTAAGTTTTCGAGTTTTTTTATTGCATTTCTTGAAATTGTGTGTTGAAAATATGCCGAAGAATTTAAACAGACAAAGCAAAGAGCTTGCAGCTTCCCTGATAAACTATTTTGAACGAGAACATAAGACAATAAAGGTCCAAATTATTGTCATGTTCTCGTTTTTAGAGAAGTAAGTTTGATTGATAAGCACATTACACCACTTTCAAAGTTATTTCTACGTTAGTTTTAATTAAATTCTGTGATTATTAGTTTGTGCATTAATAGCACGTTATTACTTGTTATTACCATTTATGGTGTTGTAAGTTGTACATCAATAAATAAATAAATAACCCCATAATAACGCTTAGAATAATCTTCATAATGGACTAGTTTTTGCCAATATGTAATAAGTAAAATAAGGTATAAAACAAATAAATCAATTAATTACTAAAATATTAGTTATGAAAATAAAAATGAAACGTAAAAATCGTTAAAAAATGATATAATAAATATATTGTTTGTCACTTTTAAATTAAGATTCATCTCATAAATCCGTCACAATCTGGCAGCGCTGTCGCCATCATTTGTCACTCAAAGTTGATCACGTGCATCGGAAATTGTTTTGCGATTACAAGAGATGGTTATTATTAATTTTGATTAACGTCATATTTGTTGCTATTGTTAAAGCCTCACATTTTCCGATAACTATTATCACCCTTTCCGTAGATTAAATGAAATAAATTTTGTGCTTCTTTAACATTTTAAAACAGCAAAAAATATGACGTAAACTAAAATTCTATGAATAACTAAATACTATGAATCTCTCAAAGAATAAAAACAAAATTATATTACCATAGAAACGTCTCTTGATTTTTAGACTTAAGCCCCATTTATGTCATATACTAACATACGAAATCTGATTTTTTATATAATAGCTCCCGTATATAGCGTTTAACGCCTTGGGAGTAGCAAAGTACAGCTTGCCATACTAGAGCCGTTCGGTATACAAGGAAGGTAATGTGGCTAGCACTACGCTTCAACCGCCTATTATTACCTCAGGATTGTGAATCCCAAGTACTCATTTAAGGCTGAGTCGACCTAGGTACCCAAACTATTTTTATTTTAATAAAAATAGTTGGCTGAAGAAATGCCGGGTGTGGGAATCGAACCACTACCTTCAGATTTGTAGACGAGAGCCTGTACCTCTACGCCACCGGGCACCTCTGATTTTTTATCAAAAAAATAAAAAAGTTATAAGTGAGAACCACTTATGAAAAACGCGCGTTATAGTCTAAGTATAACCCCAGAAAAAATACACCTATTTAAAAGAGGTATATTAATGCGAACATAAAGAAAATCAATAGAATTTGCCACAAAAATATTTTCGCAAACAAAAAAGTAAGTCCATGATTACACAAACCAAAGTCATATAAATTATATTTTTCCATAGCAACTCTTAAAATTGCCTTATATCTATCAAAAATAGTAGATAAAATAGTACTTTAACCGCAAGGGCAGATTAAATGATACTTTAACAGCGAGGATAGGTTAAAAACTTTATTTCTTCTCGTGCGTTTTTGCGAATTGCTTCCATTTTTGAAAATTTTTGTATGCCTTTTCATAAGTTATTCGGGATTTAAATGGAAGTAGTTTGGATATAGCGTTTGTCGCCTCAGCCTGAAGATCTGTTGGTAGTTTACTTATTTCGTTTTGAGCCATTTCTGGCTCCAATTCAATTAGCAATCGACAGAAAGAGAATTAAAAAATATTGACTCAAAACTGACAACTAAAGAGACAGCTTTATTTATTTGTCAAATTACATAGAAACCAACGCCAACCCAGCACAATATTTTTTCTACTCATAATAAATTCCTTGAAATAATAATTTCTGAATATTTTTTAAAACGTAACTCACTATGGAAAAAATATTGTTTTATACACTACGATAAAATTGCATTATCGTCTTCCGAAATTAATTCATTCGCGATTTCATCGCCCGTGAATTAATCTTTTCGGTTAACGATAAAATACCATTTTATGGTCTTGTATAAAAAATAACTATTAGTTAGTAGTATAAAAGAAAGTTTCACAAAGAAAAAAGTAAGTCCATGATTACACATACCAAAGTCATACACATTATATTGACTGCCACAACCTAAACTTCTTAAAGGGTGTCTATGGTTTAGTGATATAAATTTATATTCCATGAAATAAACATGAAATTGTATTCTAGTCCTAAAGCTTTTCAACCCTTAAAATAAACACTTCAAAATCAATATCAATGCTTAAGCACGACGTTGCTGGTTTTAATATCTCAGAGAACAGGATTCTGACGCTTCTCAAGTTTCTCAGTGTTTTCTTAGAGTTTTGAAGAATTACTTCCCTTGTTTTTGGTAACAGTATAAGAGTAAATACATCCATTAATTCAGTGGCGTATCTATTAGCGCCGCAGTTAGAAAATGTAATACTTGTAAATAATAATTATATAATAATGGTTATAAAAAATAATAATTAAAAATATTTATCTCATTCGAAATAAGTCCAAAAAACGACAATAATTTAATCTGTAATTACTAATTTTTCTTTTATTTCGATTGTGAAGATTAAAAAATTAACTTAATATAATGTTAGTATATTCTTAATTTGTTAATATATGATCCACCGTTTCTTGTTTATGTTAGACATAAAATTATTTAGGTTTTATTCGTATTATTTCTTTTAATTTCTATGTTTTACTAAAGTTAATAATCACAATTAGAGAATATAATCTGGACTAAAAAATAATATATTATAATTTGAACTATTTATAAAACTGTTAAAATTAGAAATTTATATAAGAGAGTTTATTCTCTCATAAAATCAATTAATATTAGAATTAATGAATTGGTTAGCTTGATAAGGAACATATATATTTCAATAATAGAAAATAGCAGTTCATCTTAATTTATGTTGTTTCAATACTTTGTACAAATGATTGTTTTTGTTTTATACTCTTTAAAAATAAATGTGTATCATGTATCACCTTATATATTGATCAGTAGAGCTAACAAATGTATATTCCAGTAGTTATTTCATTTTAATTAAATTGACGAATGTAATCCTTAGATTTATATAGGCTCTAGCTTTTTACCTGTTCGTTATTGCTAGAGTTAGTTATTGTCGAAATTAAATCCTTTGTTAAATATTTGCCCTTCAAAAACACAAAACTGATCGTAAAATAACTTTATTAATAATATAGGTTTTGTTCAACCGGTATTTGTTTTATTTATTGAAAACTTTGCCGTTTATTTCTACATACGCAGTTACTGATACGAAACACACAATTTTTTAAAATACGGAAATAATAATAATAGGGCAGCTAACCTGAATCAGATTGAAAGTATAATTAAAATTGTTCACACTATCAGTCAAGATCTAACAATAATATAATAATATAAGATATAACCTTTGGCCTGTCAAAATGTCAATCGGTCGCCATTCGCAAAGGGAAATTAATAGACGGGCCCCACATCCATCTTGATGATACAACTGTGATGACAGCTAATAAACCTTCAGACTAATAAAACTGAGCATACTAAAGTTAAAGAAGTGATGACTAGACAGTTTGAAACAAGATTGAAAAGTTTACTGAGAACTAAGATTAATTGCAAAAATCTAGCTAAGGCAATAAATACTTACGCACTTTCGGTACCCAGCTTTTGGTGTCATAAAATGGACAAAGACAGATCTCGAAGCAATAAATAGAAGTATAAGATTGCAGTTAACCAAATATCGCAGGCATCACCCGCGATCGTCAAATCACCGAATTAACATTCCCAGACATTTAGGAGGACGAGGAATACTAGACCTACTTAAGACTTGTAGAAAACAGAAAGAGCAACTTCGGCTATATTTCTATAAACAGTGTAAGGAATTACACCGTGCTGTGATATTTAATGCAGACGATAATTACACACCTTTAAATTTAAAACAAAGGGACCCAATTATTTTAAAAATTGACGAGGTCCAGGAATATTTTGGAGAATGTGTTGCAAAACAGCTACACGGAAGGTTTTATAGTCATCTGCAAAGGCATGACGTTAATATAAGAGCTTATTTAGAGTGGTTGGTCAAGGGAAACATTTATCCAGAAACAGAGGGTTTTATGCTGGCAATCCAGGATAATGTCATCAATACACGAAACCATAGAATGTATATTCTGAATGAAACATTGGATACCGATCTATGCAGAATGTGTAACACTGCGAGTGAAACTGTTGAACATATTCTGTCAAGCTGTCCCACCTTGGCTGGAAATAAATACCTTGAACGGCACAACAGAATAGCAACAATTGTATATCTGGAGATTGCTGAATTATACAACATCAAAATTAACGACAACGAACCCTATTACAAATACAAACCACCACCAGTAGTTGAAAACGAAAATGTCAAAATCTATTGGGACAAGACCATCATTACTGATATTAAAATAGAACATAATAGGCCAGACATAAAAATTATTCTTCCTAAAATTAAAAAAAAGTCTTATTAGTAGATAAATCGATTCCCAATAACAACAATGTTAAGTTAAAATACACAGAAAAACGTACTAAATATGAGAACCTTAGAAGAGAGGTCAAAAAATGTGGGGCATGGATTCCGTAGAAATTGTTCTCGTTATTGTTTCATCCATGGTGTTGATACCTGTAACTTTAAAAGAAAGTATGGAAGCTCTATCAATACCATGGGCTACTTACAGTAATATGCAGACCATTAAATATATCTCTACCTCGATCAACCATCCATTTGTATACCCCTTTTTTAAAGCCAGAGTAACTTTTAACTTCCTTTAGGAAGGTTTTCCTAAAGGAAGTTTTAGAACCTTCCTAAAGGAAGTTAAAAGTCCTTCAATTAATAGTCCTTCAAATTCTAGTGTTGAATATAAGTCGACCGAGTCTCTATAGCTTGGCGTGTAGAGGTTCCGCCTATCAAGCGAGGAGTTAGAGTTCGAGATTGGGTCAGGGAAAAAACTTTTTATTTTATTTTTGTTTATATTCTGATAGTAACGTATTAAATAATTCTGGTGATTTAAAAAAAAACAACAAATATTTAATACTTTACTATCAGAATATAAAATAAAAAAGTTTTTGCCCTGACCTAACCTGTCTCGAACTCTGAATCCTCGGTTCGTAGTCGGAAACTCTACGTGCTGCGCTATGGAGACTTATTTGACTTATATTCAATACTAGAATTTGACGGACTAAATAAAAAAAAATACATATAGAATCTTCTTCCGATGCGCAGTAGTGAACGCAATGGGTATCGGCAGTCAGATGGGCGGCATGGTGTTCCAGAGAGCATAGTAAAAGATATATCAAAGAGCCAGCTTTCTTAAAATACTTTCTCGAAAACGTTGATAGCTCTTAGACTGCTATACAGGGTGTCTCAGAAATGAGTGCAGATATTTTAAGGGGTAGCAGATCTGGTCAAAATAAACATATTTTTTCTTTACCATTTTTAAAATAAATTGAAAATAACCGAGTTATTTAACTTTGAAAATTCTGCCAATTTAACTTTGAAGATATCTGCGGGCAGATATCGCCAACTACATCTAATTACCCAGTTCAAGCCCGGATTTCAGTTAATTCGACGCTCTGTGTTGCCATATGGACAAGAAAGTATATGTTAAAAGTAAGTCATAAAATCACAATACCCGAGGAGTTTGCAGAGATGCATTACATTTTTAAGATAGTGATATTATTACATAAAATAAATTACAAGTTAAATGTTTAATAATGTGTTAAAAAAGTTAAATTAAAAAACTTACCCAACATTAAAAAAGATACGTATGACAGATCGATGTAACTGTGACAGTTCTCTTTTTCGATATACACTTAACTAAAATACACTTCACTGTGCTGCTTTATTTGTACATGCTATTATAATAACTGCTAAAATAACAGTTCCCATTTTTAACACATTATTTTGATATAGCCCTCATCACAATTTGAACCACTGATTTACAAAACACCTTGAAAAGCACACATTACTTTGAATACCTTTCTGAATGAATAAATGTTGAGAATTATTGTCTCTTACCGCCACTTTCCGAACTACTTTCAATCTAAGAAAATACATGTTTCACTCAACAATTTTAAATACGTATTTTGTTTTTTCGCTATTTTTTCTATGTATTTCGACAATTCCATCGACAGCCCAACCGTCGCGTCGGCCAAGAGAGCCGCGCATCACTGGTAACAGCTCCTTTGTCGCGCCGCCGTGTCGAGCTTGCGTCATGCGAGGTTGCCGTAGTTTCAACAATTTCAAATTCAAGACATTCCAAGCAATCAAATTCTTATTAAATTTTAAAAATAAAACAGAAAAACATGAACGGAAACAAACAAAACACAAATAAATTGGTTATTGATAAGGTCACAAAAAAGAAATTTCTAAAAAGTTTATCGTAACTCAGAATTCAATATATCGAAAACAGCCCGACGAATAATCAATTCATTTTTGTTTTGTTTGTTTCCTTTCTTGTTTCTCTGTTTTATTTTTAAAATTTAATACGAATTTGATTGCTTCGAATGTCTTGAATTTGAATTGTTGATGTGCGCTTTTCAAGGTGTTTGGTAAAACAGTGGTTCAAATAAAACAGAGAAACATGAAAGAAAACAAACAAAACAAAAATGAATCGATTATTCGTTGGGCTGTTCTAAATTTCTTGAATTGAATTCTAAATTACGATAAACATTTTAGGAATTTCTTTTTTGTGACCTGATTGTGAATAATATGAATCATTTTATTAAATTTATTCCAAAATAAAGTTATTTTGCAGCATAACAAAGATTTTCGTAAACGTCATAAACGCAAGGTTTTAGTTAATTTTCGGTGGTTTTTGTTAAGTTTTCATTGAAAGGGTAAGTACTAAAAATAATTAATGTGTTTTTTTTCTATAATTATTAATAATGAGCACTGATAAAAGATTATATTTAACATTCTTAATTTTTTGAGTAGAAATTTGTCTATGAATTTATAAATGTAGAACTATATTCCGCCGAGCTATGTAGAATGTGGATAACATAGGAGGTTGCAACACTGCAAGGTTTAGAGACACCGTATAGAAATCTCAGGTGAATAAACAAGTGGCACTAAAAAGTTTTTTCAAATTTCCCGGAAAACATCAAAAAAAATTTTAAATTTTCAAAATTTTTTTTTCGCAAAAAAAAACCTCATAGGCGTGTTTCTGGGGTTGAATTATACTACCAGTTAAAATATTTGCACTTATTTCTGGGACACCCTGTATAAAACATATAATCTGAAAAAAAGAATTACAAGAACTAAAATTTGTATTTTGAACTTCGAAACTTGCTTTAGGAAGTTGTTGGGCTGTTTAAAGAATGTAAAATGAATACACTGTTATGCTAACGATACTTGATTAATACAATATATGGCACGAGTGTCTAAAGAATTATCATATTATATTCTTCTTTCTTCTCACAGAAAAATAAGAGGCGAGATATCGAGTTGACAACTGTGTAAGTTTATTAAATCGTCTTTATAAATAATTCAGAGCGTCGGATTGAGAGGAAAACGCAAGACTCTTTCTATATTTATTTTTGAAATTCAAAGAGCCTCGCCAATTTTATAGCTTGTGTATCCCGAAGCTATCGGATGTTTGATGGTTTTATACACATCCCACTTGGAACATTGAAGAAGAAGTAAGCACTTTACGGAATGTAAGTTTATTTAAGCCTAAACGAGTCGAAGTCGCCCCAATAATATTACAGTTTAAAAGAGGATATTTTTAAGTAGTTGTTCAGAAATAAATGTCTCGGTCTTTTATAAAGACAAAGATCTAGCCTAACAATACAAAAAAAATATATTTTATTAAATCCCTACTTAGTACAAGAAACACTCAGTTTTGCGAGAATTTTACGTCAGACGAAAACAAGAAAAACTAACAATTCCTGTCAAAATTACAAGTAATTATTGCAATTTTTAAATACACTAACGGATATATACGAAATGAGTCAATTTAGTAATGAGTAGTTTTAGTCTACCAGCCATCTGGCTGCCGGTAGACATTGCGTTCATTATTGCGCATCACATATATACAGGGTGTCCAATTTTCGTATATTTTATGGAATTTGTCGTTTATGAGTAGAGATCTAATCATTTAGCATTATGAGTAGAGTAAGTATTTGTTATGATTCGAACCTCCTTAGTCTCAACATTTTTAAAACTAAAACTTTGTCGTATAAAAACTCGCTGCAGCCTTTTGTACTTAACAACACCACCATTAACGTCGTAAAATGTGTAAAATTCTTAGGGCTTGTTGTAGACGATTCTCTAAAATGGGACATGCATATCGTCGCTTTGTCGAAAAAATTAAGCTGTGCCTGTTTTGCATTAAGATCTCTTTCTGAGGAGCTTAACTTGTCAGTGGTTAGAATTGTATATTATGCACTTTTTGAGTAGCACCTCAGGCATGCCTTTCCATTCGGGGTACGTGTTGTGCGACTCAATTTGACCGTATTTTCAAGCTCCAGAAGAGCAGAACTCATTGCCAGGCCTTTTTTAAAAAATAAAAATATTAACTCTTCCTTCCTTATTTATATTTGAATCCGTTTGCCTAATACGTAAGCATGTATCAGCTTCTCAAGAAAGGCCATCTCACACTTATCCACTCAGGAACACGAAGCAAGATCTTTATCTACCTACCCCACGGTCAGAGTTAGTTAAAAGTTCAATATTATACAACTCGAAAAAAATGCGCAAGCACCTGCCATTTGAAATCAAATCCATAACATCATTTTCTTCATTTCGCAAAGCATTGAAATCTTATTTACTAGGCAAGGCTTTCTACGCCGTAAATGACTTTGATACTTTGATAATCGAATTTGATCTTGTAAACACTGGTCTAGTATTTGCTATTACTATATTTACTATAAACTTACTAAATATTTTTGAATCTTATTTTTATTTCTTTATTCTTTGACATTGTAAACATTTTTAAATGTTTGTTTTAAACAATAAGACTGACAATGTAATTTATATACTTGTTTGTAATATTATCTTTTGTTTACTTTACCTTTGTCTACAAATTGTAAAATTTTTTGACAATAAAGGCATTTGTTTATTTATTTACAAATATCTAAAATGTAACTTGCGGTTACATTTTAACCATTAAAACAGTAGCAGGACTAGATATAGTAATAGCCACTGCTATCAAGATAATTACTGAAACATGTGTGTGTGTCAAATATAATATTTAAACTATGCTAATCTATTTAAATGCAATGATGTAATTTAATATTAAGGTTTGTGTTATTACTATAATTGAAGTGTATTACGGGCCTTGTTTATATTAATATAACTGGTTATTCAATATGTCTGTATAGATACCATCCACAGATAACCTTTAATTGAATTAAGATAATGATCAGTGTAGGCGTTTATCAATCTGATATGTTGTTTTGAGAGAGAGTGTGTGTGTAACTCACAGTAGTATTGAGCAATAAAAAGGATGGGAAGGGAGAAACGTTTGCTCAACAGGTAAAATACTACACATTAACGTGGTATACTGATGCTTTCAAAACCAAAGCAGGAATAGGGATAGGAGTATTTGGGCCGAAAACTAAATACCACTAATCTAATTATAATAAATTATATATTTTTAGGGTTTTGTACCCAAAGGGTAAAAACGGGAACCTTTTAACTAAGACTTCGCTGTCCGTCCGTCCGTCCGTCTGTCACAAAGGTCTATCTTATGAACCGTTATAGCTAGACAGTTGAAATTTTTACAGATAATGTATCTATGTTGCCGCTATAAGAACAAATACTAAAAACAGAATTAAACAAATGTTTATAAATAAAAAAGTACTTTCACTAAACATTATCTTTTAAGTACGAATTTTACATAGAATCTTTCAACTCCTCGGTGGCTGCGTGGTTAAAGCGTTAGGATTTTACGCTGCTATGACGTTTTTTTTAATCGTTTTTTTTTAATTTTTACATATTTTTTTACTTTTTACATATTTATTATTGATTAATACAATTTTTAGTAATGTGTTTCTTCATTTTTTTAAATTACTTATACGCGCATTCAAAATTTGAGCTAAATCGGAAAAAAAGTTTATAATTAGTGTCTAATGTTGTATAGATAATGAATGGTAAGGAACCCTTCGTGCGGGAGTCCGACTCGCACTTGACCAGTGGCGGACTAAGCGGGGGGCGGAAGGGGCGGTCCGCCCCGGGCCCCGTCTTTTAGGGGGCCTCCAAATCTCAATAAGTAATTTTTTATTCAGCTGGCAAATAAGACCAATATGTGTTCAGTAGTTATGAAGCAATTTGTAGGTGGAGTATGCAAACCATACGTATACGCAAACTAAAAAACAGTATAAATAGATGCAGATATTTTCTTTATTATCAATTATCAGGCCCCAGTAATTCTCAATGGCATTTTCTATTTAGGAAATTAAATCAAGAGGTAATTCCGGAAGTACCGGAAGTTGATAGCAACTTTCTTATTTTAAATGGGTGTCCCCATTTTTATTACATACTTATATAAGTAATCTGTAAAATTCTATGGATATTGATGTTACACTCTATACCTAACATTACCCATTTTTGAGAAAAAAAATATTTAAAAATTTTGGACGAAAAAAACTACCTGCCATAAAAGTAAATACTGCTACCTTAAAAGTTTAAAAAGTGTATTTATAAAAATATATCTCGTATTTTCGATCTTTAGTGATATCTAATAGTTGATATATGGTTGATATTATTAATAATTTACCGTATGATCGAAAAAAAACAGCGCAAAGTTGGGTTGGAAATGATGATCGAGAATATATTGATTTTTGAACAAAGTATCACAATATGACATGGCCAGATCTATTGTTTTATATCACTTGACGTTTAAAGTCATAGGCCTACTGGTTAAAATTATTTTTACTATATTTTTTTACTAGCTTTAACTATATATGCTTTTAACTAAAACTTAAATAACTTAAGAACGATTTATTTTCGGTATAGGAACATATTTATGTAAAGTCAAAAAGTACCTAACTAATTGAAAAGTCTTTTCACTAGTGAAATAAAAAAAGTGGATTTCCGTTTGAAAAAAGTGATTTATGATAAATTTTTAATCGCTCAATTCCATGACAGCTGCGGCCATTATTATATGACATTCGGCCACAATGCTTTATTCAGACACAATTTAATTTTTGAAATAGATAGCCACATGTCTTCTCTTTATGGTACAGTGGCTGTGGTAATCACTAAATTTGGCATTTAGGCTATGCACATATTTTTGACAAGAAGTTTTTTTGTCCAAAAATTATAAATATTTTTTTCCCTCAAAAACAGTTAACGTTAGGTATACATAGAGTGTTTAATATCAAAATTCATAAAATTTTACAGAGAATTTAAGAATATAAAAAATGAGGGCACCCGTTTAAAATAAGAAAGTTGCTGTCAACTTCTGGTACTTCCGAAAGTGCCGCCATATTGAAAATGTTTTTAATCGATAGATCTCGTTGTGAAACAATGATGTGCAAAAAATCTCCGATCTAGATATTGTATAGTTCTCTAGAATCTAAAAACTTCTAAAGCACGTTCAGCCTGGGACACCCTGTATAAATACTTGAATTTTGTCAACCATTATACATACGTCATTCCATCTTTACAAAATGTGCATTAGAAGTATATCATTATCTGAACAGACCGGGGGCCACATTTAGCTTCGCCGCCCCGGGCCCCCGACAGGCTTAGTCCTAACTTGACCAATTTTTATTTATATCAAACAACAATAATTTTTTTATCTAAGTTTATTGTATCCAAGTATGGAAATTAGTATTTTTTTTTACAACACTGAATCAGTGTTGTAAAATCCATTTCAATGTGTATGTCTCTTTACAAAAATTGTGCCGACTGTATCGATATGTTTATGTTATGTGTGTGGATGCCAATGTTGGATATTGGATTATTTTCTTCGCTAAGAATGAAAATAATAAAATTGTAAAAAGAAAACAATAAAAATTAAAATAAAAACTAAAACAAAACAGCCGAAATCTACGTTCAAGTAATAAATTTTGATAAAGACCCTACCAGGTCGAAACGTCAATGAAATTTTTAATATAAAAAAACCGTTGTTCTCATTGTTTACCTGACCTAAAGCCAAGAAAAATTAAATAAAATATATATTGAGAGGTCAAAGAAAAGAATAAAAAAAACATATATTATATATTATATATTATATTTCGAAATTTAAGCAAATAATAATATATTTGCTTAAATTTCGAAAACCGCTGGATCTTTTCAAGGTCTTCTTTTTTGCAAATTTAATCTACTACCTGTTTTGCCGTGTTATCAAGAATATATTATGAATTTAACTAAAAATTAAAAAAATCCATTTTTTTTCGAAAAATTCCAAATTTTCAATTTTATATGCGAAAAAAAAACTAATAGACGTGTTTTTGTGGTAGAAGGGGTCCCCTAAAAATATTTGCACTTGTTTAAGACTCACCCTGTATGGTCTACAGGGTGGTCCGAACTGTATCCTGGAAACTTCGGCAGCATATTCTGCAGATAAACATAAGTAGAAAAGTTCGTATAAATGTATGTCTCAAAATACTTCGTTCAGGGATACAGGGTGTAGTTTCATTTTTATTTTGATTTTTTCCAAATAATTTCGGCAGTAACCCCATTATTTGGATGAAAATTGGTATCTGGGAGTTTTTCCACATGAGAAATTTGATTTTGATGTCAATATGACTCCTACTTGTAGAGGGCACCTCCTATATATTTTTTAACTGGTTTGAAGAGTAATAACTTTTCGTCCGTAAGTATAAAACTACCGAGTAAAAAAATATACATTAACGAGGTTTTCTACTTAAAAAAGGTCTCTTGGTAAAAATCGCTACGAGTTCTCGAGATATTTGGAATCAAAATGATCAACCTGTCATCTTTGACTTAAATTATATATGTTGACTATAAATAGTTATTACACTGAAATCATAAATTTGAAATATTTTTGTGCCAAAAGTTCAACAGAAATTGTTTTATCATCATGTTTTCGAATAAAAAATTATGATTAATTTAAAAAAATAAGAAGTTTCCAAATTTATCATTTCTATCTACTCAACATGTTTTTTTGGTCAATAATGGCATGTATTGACTGTTTCCATTCTAAATATCTTGAGAACGGTTGCTCGTAGCAATTTTTACCAAGAGACGTTTTTTACGTATAAAAACACGGAAATGTATATTTTTTTACTTAGTAGTTTTATACAGGAATGGACGAAAATCTATCACCTACTCTTCAAAACAGTAAAATCAAATGCAGGTGGCGCCCCCTACAAATAAGAGACATATTTACATCAAAATCAAATTTTTCATGTCAGAAAACTTCAGGACACCACTTTAATACCACTAGAGGTCAAATTATTTCCGGAAATTTTTTCGAGCTCATTTAATTTGACCTCGTGTGGTATTCGGTAAGAAAATTCCACACCAAATTGTGTTTGAAAATCAAATAATTAAAATGTATTTTCGATTTTTAGTTGACTTGATTATTTAGTTACTATGGTAACTAAGTGACACCCAAACCTAAAAACTATTTCAGTTTTGAAGCTGTCAAGCTGGCACGACTTAAAAAAATGTTTCGCTTCGGTCAAGAAACATACATGAACAGATTCAGTTTGTCTTGTCACCAATGGATTCTTACCCTATAAACTGTTGATTTCTACTGATTGTAGTAGCTCAAAAGTGCCATTTTAGGACCTAAAATATTATATTCTTTCATTTTATAGTTACTTGGGCTTACTACAAGTTGTAAAAAATCGTAATTTAGAAGATTTTTCGGAACGCCGCGCCGCTGCATGAACAGATTTACAGCGTGTCACAGTTTTGGCAGCAATTTACACCTTTAAATTGTCGACTTCTACTCGTTGTAGTTGCATGAAAATACCATCTCAAGACACAACACAATATATTCTTTAATTTTACATAAGTTTTGAGTAATTACAAGTGGTAGAAAATTGCTTTTTTGCATTTTTATTAACTTTTCATAAACGCTTTATTGGTATGGAATTCATAACCAGCGCTCAGCGTCAGCAAGCGTCAATCATAAAAGGCTGTGATCATCATATTTTGACAGTTCAAAAAATCAGAAAAACTCGCATTATGTTGTAATAAAGAATATTGTGCAGCTTGAAAAACCAACAAAATTCTTTGTTTTAAAAATGAATCGGTATGAAAATCATACTACATGCAAAATATCCGTGAAATTGTCTGACGTAATGATCAATCATCGTGCGATGACTTATTTACCCGCATTAATAGAGGATTGTGGCTCCTACTTGAAGAAAGAAAATTTGTTTCGAATTGTTCATGAATATTTACATCTAAACTACTCAAAATTTAAAGTGCTAAATGGAAAAAAGGCGAATAAAATAGTGTCTAAATATTATATATATATATATATATATATATATATATATATATATATATATATATATATATATATATATATATATATATATATATATATATATATATATATATATATATATATATATATATTCATTAGAGATATAGACATTTAATTCAGTCCATTCCAAGTCCTACATTTTCGCCATCAAGAAGAAAGGAGGTGTCCAAAGAATATAGAAAACATCTCAACTTTGTAATTGAAATGTATCAAAATTATCATGTAAACAAATAAAAACCAGACTCTCAAAAAGATATTCTGTCATTATAAACGTCAACAAATTTCCAGTATAATTCGCTGTTGGGTGCCCACAAGGAAAACATTTTCACTAAAATTTGTCCGTTGCCATGGTGATTTGTCAAAAAAACACGTTTTGATTGGTTAAAAATTACAGGTGTGGAATTTTCATACAAATATTCATATTGCTTCAAAAATTGTTTCGAAAAAATCGAAATAAAATTGAATCTTCTACACCCTGTATCGCCGAAACTAAGCATTTTAGACAAACATTTATACGAACTTTTTTTACTTAGTTTTATTTGCAGAATATGCTGCCGAAGTTTCCGGAATACAGTTCGGACCACCCTGTATATAATTTCAGTAGTTTTAGGAAGTTTATTATTTTACACTTAAAAGTTGTGTAAGTCTTATAAGAAAAAATATTATTAAATCAATTAAATAAACACTTTTTTCATGTTTTTTACATTTTTAGAAGAACAATTTCTAAAAAAAATTCTCTGCTTTAGACCCCCTTTTTTCATAAATAATAAATATCTTAATTTTCCCGATTGGAATTATATAGAATATTTTAATTTATATCCGCAATCGCACTTAAAGGTAGGCGCTTACTCCGTTCTCCAATTCAACGGGGATTTATACCTGTAAACGTGATTCCCGGCGTTTAATTTCCAATCAAATATGTCACGGCGGTCTGCGGGGACGATCGGAATAGGAATTCGAAGCGTCAATGCTACAAACGCATTAAAGACAATGCCACCTATAATTACTATTAACGGCAAGATGCACGCCACGTGAATAATTCCGTGCGGTCGATACGGTCGGTATTGTGGTCCAAAAATGACGTGGTAAATTGTAATACGATTTTGTGTAATTGCTGCGGACCTCAGTCGCAATCTATAGAATTGTACGGACGTAATGAACGCTTTAATGCGTAACTTATCAGGATAATTAAGTTATCTCGCTGAATTTCGTGTTCAGATAATTTTTGACACCAACATTATATATATACCGGGTGCATCTCAAAACTGAATCACCCCATAACTTTTTTACTTTTGCAGATAAAAAGGGTTATAGGGGTCAGTTTGCAGGTCACTTTCTGTTTCACCGGAAATGACTACAACTTTTAAATGACACCTTCGATCTTTTTTAACTTTATTCGATAGAAAACGACACTCTGAATAGAATGGCATATCATATGTCAACTTATAATATGAACACATAAAATCGGCAATAAATGCAGCCGCTATGGAGGCATTGGGAGAATAAACAGCATGCAACAACAACAAAAATTTTTGGTGGAATAATAATTTACAGGAGCAGAAAAACCAAACACAAAAATTGTACTTAAAATGGCTACAAACTAAACAAGATGCGGATTACAGAGCTTATAAACACCAAAGAGCAAAATTTAAGAAGATAATTTTGGAAGAGAAGAATAACCAATGGGAAAAACGATGCCAAGAGTTAGAAAGCTACATAGGAGGAAGAAGAACATCAGAATCGTGGAAATTCATAAATTCCATTCGAAATAATAAGACCAAGCTAAAACTTAATGTAATTGCGAAAGATAGCTGGAAGGAATATTTCGAAAAAACGTTAAATAAACACAGAGATGAATATAAATTACAACCAGAAGAACTACCATTTAATTTAGAGGGTGAAAAAATTAACATCGAATTAGATCAATTAAAAATGGCAATTACCCAACTTAAAAATAAAAGATCAGCCGGCCCAGGAGGAATCCCCAATGAATTAATAAAATGTGGTACACCAAAACTTTACAATATTATTAAAACACTCTTTGAAAATTGTATCAATGGTCAACAAATTCCACAGGAATGGAACGAAGGATGGATAACTCGAATACATAAAAAAGGCGCAATTAACATATGTGAGAATTATAGAGGTATTTCTGTTAACTGTTCATTGTATAGACTCTATGGCAAAATACTTAGCACATTAATAACAAATGGCTATGACTTGCTTAACGGTAGATAATATTTTCTGCATAACACAACTAAGTGAGAAAGTGTTAGCTATAGGTGGAGAGATACACATGATTTTTGTAGACCTAACAAAACCGTATGATTCTATCCCAATAAAACAACTTTTTCACGTACTCGACCCCGGTCACCAATAAATATTACCCTAATAAAAGCAATAAAGGAAATCTACAAGAACCCGCTAGGACGAGTTAAAATTGGAGCCGAACTCACAACATCATTTAATATAAGTAAGAGCCTCCGACAAGGATGTGGTCTATCTCCAATTTTATTCAATATTTACTTAGATGCAGCATTGGAACAATGGAGATGAAAATGTAGTGGAATGGGCATACCACTCGAAAATAAAACAATATTATACCATTCACTACGCCGACGATCAAGTAATACTGCCCGAGATGTAGTTGACATTGAGACATGTTTAGAAAATTAAATGAGGAGTATGATAGATGGGGTTTACAAATAAATTTTAAAAAGACAGAATATCTATGCGTGGGCAAGAAAGGACAAGACCTAGAAATGGAAAACGGAAACAAAATAAAATCATGTACAGAATTCACATACCTAGGCACTAACATACATAATAATGGAAAAAGCGACAATACCATCAATAATAGAATCAACAAAGCCAGAAATATTACAGGGGCACTAAATTCTATTCTTTGGCAAAAAAAATATAAATACCACAATAAAAACCCGCATATATGACACTATAGTTAAGAGCACACATACTTATGGCGCTGAAGTATGGCAGATGAGCAAGTCCATGGAAGGACTTTTAGCAACTGAAATGGACTTCCTCAGAAGATCGGCAAGAAAATCAAAATTGGAAAAGTGCGAAATGAAGAAATAAGAAGAATAACGAAGAAAGAGATAACCATCATAGAAGAAATCCAAAACAATTAATCTGGTATGGGCATGTAAACAGAATGGGAGAAGAAAGGCTACCAAAGAATATAATGAAATGGATCCCAACTGGAAAAAGAACACGAAAAAACGAATTGAAATTTAAAATACGATTTTTTAAGCGAAAATGTCAAAAATTGACATGCTATGTCATTCTATTCAGAGTGTCATTTTCTATCGAAATAGTAATCTAAAGTAAAAATATACCGACAGTGCCATTTAAAAATAAAAAGTTGTAATCATTTCCGGTGAAACAGGAAGTGACCAAAAACAATTTAATACCATCAATCAATCCTAATTTATATCATATACTAACATACCAAATCTCGTTTTTTTTTAAAAAAAATAAAAAAGTTATAGGGGTGAGCCAGTTTTGAGACGCACCCGGTATACAATACATTTTGATTTAAAAAAAAAAATTGTGGGTGTACCATTTGCGCATATTTGAAGTGAACAGCTATTAAATTTTTTTGTTGTAGGAAGAAAATTAATATTAAAGTAGGTTTTTATTAGAATACATAAATATATAACATATAATACTAATTGCAAGATGCATGCTTGTCGCCCATGCTTAAGTACATCTCTGGTTTTTGCCATTTACGCGTGGACTACTCTGGGTTTTCCTTTGTACGACAAAATAGCCAAGATGTAATATCTCTGGGGCTAAGCCATAATAGGCTTACTTTAATATTAATTTTCTTCTCGCTAACTCGTGTGTCACGGCCTTGAATTTTTTCTTCCAGCGCGCGTCGTTGCCACTTTTCGTCACGGTCTTGAACTTTTACATTCGGCACGCGTAAACAAGTTTCACTTCAAAAAGGATGCACATGACGATATAGAAAACTGTACGTAAGGACGTACTCTCAATGACTCTACAGGTTGTCCCAAATTCGAGGGCCAGACTATTGGTATAATAAGAGATACGAAAGAGAATCAAGCTGCACAATTATTCTAAAATTGCTTTTAATTTTTCCTGGGTACATTTGAAAATGTATTAAAATAACTGTCATTTGAGTTTTCTCTTTACAAGATTATTTATTATTATTATCCATCAAGAGAAATTGTGGTTATAAATCAAAAGTTTATTGTTTTATAAGCTAAATGTTAGGGTTTCTCTATGGATGCAACTGATTGCCGCTAGGATATTCTACTAATTTTAATTGTATATTTTTATACATTGTAAATGATGTGTTTCATAGACCTGCAGAAAGCATTTGATCGGGTTCAATTAGAAGATGTGGTACATTTATTATATGACAGAAGAATTACCCCATAACTTAATTAAAGTCATAGAAAATATATAAAGTGCTAACAAAATCCAGGCTAATATCCACGAGGATCTTACTGAACCAATACCTGTAGAGAAAGGTATAGGACAAGGCGATTCATTAAGCCAAGTTCTTTTCAATATAATCATGGACGAAATAATCAAACAAGTGCGCCATTTAAATGGATAGAAAATGGAAGACCGCAATATGCCAATTCTATGTTACGACGCTGTGCTATTCGCAGAAAATGAGGACGACCTCCTGTCGCTTCAATTTAGTAGCAAAATCTTATAACATGATAATCTCTGCATCCAAAACAAAGAGCCTGACAACATCAAAAATTCCTATCAGATGCAAGATTGTCGTGGATAACACAATAATACAGCATGAAATGAAATTTAAATATCTCGGCATAGAGTTATCGGTTATGGCGATATCAAAACAGAGGTAAGACAACAAACAACAAAAGCAATGAGAGTGGCTGGATGTCTGAACGACGCCATAATATGAAAAAATAAATACATAGGTGTCGAGATCAAGTCAAGAATATACAAGGCTGTCACAAGGGGGGCACCTACACAGCAGAAACCAGACCGGATACAGCAAAAACAAAAAGATTCTTGGAAACTGGATTCTTGGAATGAACATATAAGCCGAATGGACGAGGGAAGAATAGTAAGGTCAGCTCGAGACAAATTACCACTGGAAAGAAGAAGTACGAGAAGGCCAAGAAAAAGATGGCGTGATAACCTTACCATCGATTGAAACTGTAAGCATGATGTGAAGAATGAACAGGCAATCTGCCTAATATAGAGTAGGAAGAAGAAGAAGAAGTGAATGATCGTAAACTAAAAAGTATAAAGTATAATTGAAACCGCTAATTTATTCTACTAATTGCGAGGTTGTGAATGAAACTTATATCTTTATATAATTAATAATTAAATTAATTAGTAAGCATTAAAGCTTCACAATTAAATATTTGTTACAAAATATCAAGAAGAACTTTATTCGTGGTAGTTATTACGACTTAAACAGTTTTTATTATTATAAATAAACAAGTGGAGAATAATAGCAAGAGTTTCAGGGTTTCAGTCTAACAACTTTCGTCTAGTTAAAACTTTAAGCACAGATCGTTAACAAATACCACAGAGTTTATGCAACTTTATAGTATCGACATTAATGAAAGTGTCGTTCTTAAAACTTGTAAATATTAAATAATTAGTGTTATAGCGTTTTTTTAAACATTACCACTGCGAACGGCAGCTTTTCGTTGGTAGAGCAGTCGTGGATAAGGTATTTCACTGGAAAGAAACTAACTAACAATAATAAATCGAAAATACAAATATTGGGCGCCAGGCATGAACAGAGAAAGAAAACACAGTTGTTTATTACTTAAAACTAGTGACTATATTCATTCGTGATGTATTCTGATGGTAAATAGCATTGTAATAATTTTAATAATTATTATAGTGGTTATATGACGAGTAAAGCTATGTTAGAAATAATATTAAATATATTCAATGAAAAGACTATAAAAAATACCATACATGTAAAGTTATAGAAAATGTATAAAAGCTGGCATTATTTTAATTAATTTGATATATTTTATATGATGTTAAATTTGAGATGTTGCAACGCGTAGATTCTAGAATCTATGTTTTCATCTGTTAAAATAGAGCAATAATAATATCTATAGAAAGTAATACTGTTACAAGACGTAATGTAATGAAACCTAAGATCTAAATCATATTTTAAATACTAAATCGACATGAATAAGTTCTCAACGATCTAATCACTAAACATAGTCTGTACGATATTATTTAAGATGTACTTTATTATATTAAGACTGAAAATGTAAATGTAAAACGTAAAACCAGCACTTAAATCTAAACTTAGCTGTTTGTTCTTAAAGTAATCTTGCTTCAACCAGTAACAGCGTGAGGTGGGACTCGCATCTCTGTACTGCCTCTCGGCTATCCTATTGGCCAATACAACAAAAGAGGCCAGGGTGAGGACACCATGAGTCAATACAGCCGTAACTACTGACTAGGCTTAGAAATAGGAACGAAGAAGCATGGGGCTTACGCTACATCCATACTGTGGCACTCTATATATATAAGATAAACCATCCCTACATGGGACACTCGTCCACAGGACATCCGTACATAGGGCATCTAACCATAGAAAAATGATACAGGGGAACACTACTCGTACCTTGGATACTGCCCGTACCTTGGATACTGCCCGTACCTTGGATACTGTCCGTATCTTGGACATCCAACCATAAGACCCTAAAAATACGAAACTCTTGTTTAAAACCAAACAAGGTCTAATAGAAACAATAGACCTACCTCGAATTACTTCCGAGGGCGCAATAATAAACAAAGAAACTGTCCTTTCTTCTATTTAACATTCTGGAGGACAAAAGAAAACTAACGTGTCAGCAAACACCAAATACGAGGTGGGACAATCCAAAACTCTACCCTAAAAATATTCAATAATAATAACGAATCTAATAAAGGTAATATCTCATCTTTACCTGTTGCTTTGAAATAGCAGCTGATTCTGATTATACAGCAAGATTTAAATAATTACCATTTCTAAAAGCTGGGATGGTGTGTTGGTGATGGCTACAGAGCGGCAAAAGCAAAAGTGAGTCTACAGCGCAGAGAGCGAAACCTTGAAGCGATGTTGACAGCGCCTCCACAGAGCAGTGAAACGATAACAGGGTTGTTGGCTAGAGAACGTAAAAATTACGCCAAGCGTTTGCAAATAAATTAACAACCCTGAGTGATACGAAATCCGGTGATAATACGCCAGACATCATATATCATATATAAAGACATGTAACGAACTAAAAACGTTACAGTGTTCCTGACTGAGCTTGTACGACAGTCCTAAAAACGCATTTCAATGGTAATATTATTTTTAAGTTTTCATTCTTTGATAGATGGATTATATTAATTTAAGTAGTGACGTGATATTTTTTGCTGTTTTAATATGTCAAGGAAGCGCAAAATTTATTTGGTTAAATGCTACGGAAAAGGTGATTATAAATTTATAAAATAGATGTATATAATTGACACTTTTCAGCCTTAGAAAGCAGCAGGAGTAGATGGGATTTCACGCCCACTCGGTGCCCACTGAGCGAGTATATAAACGCTTAAATTGTAGATATTAGGTTAGTCTTAATCATTTGCTGATGAGGCTAACATGGTTAGCAAAACGCGCGTCCAGTGTAAAAGTAAAAGTGTTTCGTGATTGTTGTGATTTAATGTTTTACTTTGGAGTTTATAGACGTTAAGACGATTCAGTTGATAATCACAGTAACTAAAATTAGGATGAATAAGTTTATCTAAATACCACCAGCATAAACCATATCCCTGGCCAAACAAAGACATTGTACCGATTACAAATCAAATTTCCTCCGTTAGTGTCTACTTGTTAACAGAACAAATATTTAAATTTAAGCAAATATGCGACCGATACTGGGAAAACCTTCGTTAAGTCCCCAATACGAAAGATCGATCTTTTTGAATAGTTGGTTCGTCTATATGTTTGCTTTTTACACTTCCAGCGTTTTCTGAATGAAATGCATGAGGGCGGCCGCCTGAAGAAGAAAAAAAAAAAGACTTGAAAACTTTGAATTTCTGTGACGGATTTCTTTTTTCATCCTTTTATCAGCAAAATATCTCAATGATCATTAGAATAAGAATAGAGTTTTATTAATCCTTTAAATTTTATAATAAAAGTTTGGATTTTGTTACAAAAAATACATATTTGATAAGTAATTATTGAGTTTTGTTCCGTAAAAAAATAAAAAATATCATATTCGATATAATGGAAATGAAAAATGGCAATAAAATTACTAGAAAAAGTGTATGTTATAAAGTGGAATTTAATAGTAAATTAATTAGGCATATTTAATTAAGTTTACTTACAAAAATAAGACAGCTTCAAACTAATATAATATTCTCTTATTTTTAATTTTATTGTAAATTTTTAATTAAAGACTGTTGGACTGTTTAATTGGCGCTCAACGTGGAGACCAAACCTACGATCCTGAGATTAAGAGGCTCATGTAAAATAATGACATTTTGTTAAAATGAAATAAAATATTAGATATCTACAGGGTGTCCCAAAAATGATAGATCAGATTAAAGTCGGACGTAGGGGAGGTTATTTCCAACAAGAAAAGTCCTATAGACATATGTCCGATTCCTTACCGTTTCTGAGTTATCGCTATTTTTGTAATTTTTATGATAATCTCATATTATATATTATATATATTCTTCGCAATTTTTTTTCAAAAATGTTCCGTCGATATTTTTTTCTCAAATAAAATTTTAATAGTATCCCTATAAAGACTTCTTTATTGTACAGCGCATTTTTTTATTGTGCGCGCTGATTACGCAAACTACTGTCATTTTTAAGCACATTTTTAGGATTTTAATTGCAAAACTTTAATATTTGTGGTAATTTTTGGAAAAAAATACTCAATTAAAAACGTGTCCCATAACATAAAACACTCTGGTCAGGTATTAAGGTACTTTTTAAAAGTAATCAAATAATTGTTATTGCTGAAATTTGTTAAACATAATTGTAATGTCAAAAAAGTGAATTTAAATAAATATACATAATATTGATTAATATCAGAGAATTAAGACAATGTGATAGTAATGAGTAAGTTTATTTATAACGATATTATTTACATAAACTTATAATAATTAGGTTACAAAAGGTCTTCAAAATATCCCCCATTTGCTCTAATACACAATATGCATCGACGTATTAAATTTCGTTTTATGCGCCTTAGAGGGGGAATATTGGTACTAATTTGCTGTGCCACTGATCCTATTCTTTCACGAAGTTCATCTTCGTTATCCCCACAAAAAAAATCCAACGGATTTAAGTCCGGCGAACGTGGTGGCCATCTTATTATTCCTCCTCGTCCTATCCACCTGTTGGGAAATGTCTGGTCAAGAAACTGTCTCACATTGCGAATAAAATGGGGGGGAGCCCGTCAATCTGAAACCACATATTCGCACGTATAGCAATCGGAATATCCTCCAATAAGATGTTTAGATCGACTTGTAAAAAATAAGATAATTTGCTCCATTCAGTCTTCTTGGTATTTCAAAGGGGCCTATCAAAGTGCTGTTAAGTATTCCAGCCTATAAATTAATACAAAACTCATGTTGAAATCGACCAGCTCTAATCGCTCTTGGATTCTCTATTGCTCAGTAATGTAGATTATGAATGTTAAAAATTCCAATTCGGCTAAAACTGCATTCATCTGTCCATAAAATGTACTGGAAAAATTATAGTCGTTTCTGGTTTGCTGCAACGTTTCTCTACAAAATCGCACTCTTAATGGGTAGTCTGCAGGTAATAAGGCTTGCACTGGTTGAAAATTGAAAGGATGCATTTGATATTGTCTTAATATGCGATGGATTGTTGATCTTGGTATTCCTATAGTTTCTGCCATGCCACGAATACCTCTTGAGGGATCTAATTCTACTCTTTCATTCGCCATACTGCCTTGGCCTTCCTATACGTTCTATTGGGACTGCAGGTAACCTTCCAGCAACATATGCATTATGTACCCGAATAAAAACACGAATAAGTGAATGCAAATATCAAACCGAAAACCTGAGAGTGCGTTTTTGAAACACTGGGTAACCCTGTTAGATGTAATTAAAAGCCAATGGTAAGAAATGGGTAGATAATCTTAAAATCAGCTATTATTCATTTGTCTTTGGTACCTATATTAAAAGAGAATATATAGAGGTAGAGAACCAATTTTTAAATTTATTATATAAAATAAAATATTTTTATATTTTACTTGTTAATACGCTTGTTTTTGAACATTTTGAAAAAAAACTGGGGCAACATGATCAAAGGCCCGATAAACATGTACAATCCTGCGTCTAATCACGACAAGCTCAAACAAAGGTATCGCTATGATAAAGATAATTAAAAATTTTCACGTGTCGACAGAAATCAATAGGGAGAACCTTTTAAATGAATTTTTTTATTACATTCCAGGAACTGCTTATTGATTCAACCCTTTATCACCTGTCCTTTGCGTTTTATGGTAGACATTCTCTTTAAAGCTTATTTTTTCTGCTTAAAAATTAATAATTTACCACGCTTTTTTATAGGTCACAGTAGCATAACATATCTTTTATTTTTAAAAAAATTATGAGAACGTATATAAAACCCCTCTATTACTCTATATTAGGTATTGATCGAAAATGCATTATAAATTGTATAACAATAGTACATCAGTGGCAGGATATAAAAAGCAGATTTATTTTTCCAATTACTGCCTTTTAAACAATGGCAAATGAATCTGTTCAATATTACAAAATAAGTTTAAATACAACTTTGTAATTTTAGTTCTTCTGCAATGAAAGGAAATTATAATATTCTTTTATTTTTTAAATTTTTGTTGTATTTTGTTATTTTTTATTATATAATTTTTTTTATATAATAAAAATAATTATTATTACTTTGATTTCTAACTAAACACAATTATCAATAAAGGACAACCATAACCAGCTAGATTATGATAAGTTAATATTGTGTTATTTAAAAAATGTCTATATATTTCGTGCTATTATTCATCTTTCCTTAAGTTAAAAAGTCATATGGGTTTTTCGCCACTGACTGTAAGAAAATCTACAAAATAAAATAGTTGAAGTTTTTTTAACATAACACCAGTAAAAATTAAAAAAATAAATTAAAAAATAATCATATAGAATGTTTGAAGCTTTTTGGTTTTATCTTATTAAGTAATTAATAATTGTTAACTTTGATGTTTAACTTGATATAATGTCATTTTAACAGAATGTCAACGCATAGATAAAGGAAATAAATTTAGATTGGAAAGCCTGTCAAAATATATAATTTTTTGGGTCGCGACTGTTGTACGCGATCTGGCGCTGCTATAGCGGTTGCTAAGAACAACCGCCCAAACAATAACAGAAATAATTTTCACTTGTCAAAGTCAGAATCTTTAAAAATTATAAAATCTTTCAAAATTTAAATCGCTCTCATTGAAAAAATACCAAAAAGTGTTTACAGCGTCCATTCTCAAAGCAATTATTGGTATCTTGTGAGTTTAATTTAAATTTTACTTACTCAAACCCGTGATAATTGTGAAAAAGTGGCATTAAAAACTAAAAAAACTGTGTTGTGAACTGCAACAACCATCGTGGATCGTGGCATAACATCGGTTTCCAATGTTTCATAGGTATATCACATACATGTCCTTATATAAAATAAAGTTTCTTGTATGCAACACACTGTATTTTATTTATAAAATAAAAAAAAAATAAATTTGAATAAATAATATTTAGCGACATAATTCTGGAAGAAGCCGAAACAGTCCGAAATTATCAAATGCTTTGGGTCGCGACCATTGCAAGAATAGCGCCAAATAGTGTTTACATTGTCCTTATGGGTACTTTCCAATCTAACAGCGCTTTCAGATGGAGCGGAGCGTCCGCGTGTTCCATGGGTTTAAATGAACAATTCACATGGGTCACGTATGCTCCGTCCGGATGATTTCGTCTGACGGCTATCTTGAAAAAACAAGCAGCACAAAAACTGCGCGGACGGTTCGCGCGGACGCTCCGCTCCATCTGAAAGCGCTATAAACTTGTTTCATTTATCTATGCGTCAACGGTTTTTAGGGACGTATCTGTTTGAAAAACACTAGTGTTCCCGAATAGTTGCATTTAGATATTTTAAATAATTTTATTCTTTGTTCTTATATTTGGTTTTTGTCCGTTAGGCATATTTATTTGTTTATTAGTAAACAACTGCTGACAATTAGTCTCCGTTGGATTAACGCCAGCAGTATTTACAAAAATAACTATATTATTTTGTAGATTTTCATACAGTGGCGAAATACCCATAGGACTTTTTTGAAGATACTTATTGTATTATTTACTAAATAAATGAACTGGTTTGAAAAGAGATTTTTATTTAAATGACCTAACACGTACTATATTTTCCATATATTTTTTTAAAACACATTTAAAGGATTCTTGCTAAAAAAATAAGTTGGTAATGCAATTTATCTGTAACTTCCATGTAATAACGATGCTTTCTCAGTCGTCAAAATGTTACAGAAACCTACTTTACCACAGACCGTGCGATAATAACGTTTTCAATAAAACTAGACTTAACTGGGATATGCCACCAAAAGCGTTTTGAGTATTTCTTGTTTGATTTCT
Source organism: Sitophilus oryzae (assembly GCF_002938485.1). Lineage (NCBI taxonomy): Eukaryota > Metazoa > Arthropoda > Insecta > Coleoptera > Curculionidae > Sitophilus > Sitophilus oryzae. The sequence continues at coordinate 988,317 of NW_022146169.1, forward strand.
CTGACAGAAGATTTAGCATTAGACGGGAAACTTCGCTTTTAATTTCCGCTGGAAGAGTAGTTTAAACTAGAGTTTGAGTTTCAAAATGAAAATATTCAAATTAAACTTTGCTTCTATTCAGATGAACCAATGGGTGTAACTATAGTTAGTTCTATAAATACTATACCGGGTGGTGCATTGTCGTTGGAAACAGAAAATCCAATGCAAATTTTGAACTGCCCAAATATTGGTGTTTATCAACGACATTGCAATTCTAGACATTAGCGGTAAAATCTGCCTCTTTGCGGACGATACTAGTTTCACTTGGAGCGGTCCAGATGTTACGGCACTATATAATACTATATCCAGTGACTTACGCACCATTAAATCTTGGTACGATTCTAATCTCCTATGCCTCAACCTTTCAAAAACTAAAATTTTGTCATATAAAAGTACTATACAACCTTTTGTACTTAATAACACCACTACTGACGTCGTGGAATTCTTAGGACTTGTTGTAGACAATCCGTTAAAATGGGACTTGCACATCAAGCTTTATCAAAGAAACTAAGCGCTGCCTGTTTTACGCTAAGATCAGTTTCTAAGGAACTTAATTTATCAACCTCTAGAATAGTCTATTATGCTCTTTTTGAGTCGCATCTTCGTTATGCCCTTCCATTCTTGCTGCGCGACAAAATTTGATCGTATTTTCAAACTTCAAAAGAGAGCAGTTCGATATTTATTGAGACTGAACAGTAGAACTCTTTAAAATTTCCAGAATTTTCTTAAAAATTTCAAAATGCTGACTTTTCCTTCCTTATTCATTTTTGAATCTGTATGCTTAATCCGCAAGCACATATCTGCTATTCCCGAAAGGCCATGTCACAACTATCCACTTAGGAATGCTGAACACGATCTTTATCTGCCAACCCCGAGCTCAGAACTAGTTAAATGCTTAATACTGTACAATGCCAAAAAAAATGTACAATTATCTTTGAATATCAAGCCACTTTCATTCCCTGTATCGTTCCCTTTCGAGCCCTATATGAGCTAAACGACTTTTTTGTTGATATTTTTATAGTTTTTTTGTGCTTTTGTTATTGTCTTTATTGGTGTTTGGTTTTTGTCCGTTAGGCAAATTTGTTTATTAGTAAACAACTGCTGACAATTCGTCTCCGTTGGATTAACGCCAGCCGTGTTTACAATTGTTTTGTAAATGCTTTGTAGATGAAGCTATTTTGGCTTTTTGTACAATAAAGCGTTGTTTATTATTATATTGGCTCCCCTATTAATTTTAGAGCTAAACCGTAAATAGATTTTTTAAAGGTCTGCCTATGCTGAATGCACATGCTAAATATTTGAACGATTTTGGAAAAGCCGATTTTAAGTAATTTAAGAAAAACTGTATCTAATTTTAAATTAAAACAGGTAACAATACAAAACCACTCAAATGTCGACATAAAAAAAAACTACTAAAACAAATCATATTACATAAGAAACGAAAACAAAACTAGAAAAACCAAATATATCATATAATAAACAAAAATAAAACAACAAAAACAAAATATATCACTCAAGAAAAAATCAAAATAAATTAAGCCGCACGCTACTGACCCGAATCTGCCGTAACTGTGTGTTGTCGTTGAAAAAACTACGACACTGGTTACTTTCTGATTGATTTATATGCCGTGATAATAGCATGATGTTATTTTGTAAATTAGTTTGTTTTTAAATTTTTATTTGCCATTTACCAAGTGCTGTAGGTTTGTTTAATGTCCGTAAAATTTCTACAGGTAAAATTGTTAATAATTCTATTCAGAATGTCATTTTCTATCGAATGATGTAAAATATATCGAGGATGTTATTTAAAAATCAAAAGCTGTAGTTATTTCCGGTGAAACAGGAAGTTGCCGAAAACAATTGAATACGTCTATTAATCCTAATTTATGTTATATACTAACACCCAAATCTCATTTTTTTTATCTAAAAAAATGAAAAAAGTTATATGGGTGAGCCACTTTTGGGACGCACCCGGTATATGTACGAAAATGATTTATGTTTATTACTAATTCGTTGTTACATTATATGACCTAACCTAACTGAAGTATTACTTTCAGATACACAGCCCGTAATGTAATATAATTATTGTTAAATCAAGAATTAAAAAACGTAAAATATACAAATAAATGTTTTATATATTTTTATTTCATTATCTGAAAGATGATAATGTAGTTAATTTATTTAATAATTAATAAGCAATGATCTTGTTTCTGTAATTATTTTATTTACGGGAGTTAGTTTCGATAAAATCAATGTATATAGCTACTAAAATTAAAATATGTAATGTTTAAAACAATTATTTATGTATTAAGTAAAATATGAGAAAATATATAACTTTCTATTTATACGTTTAAAATTTAAAAATATTAGAAAAGCATTTTGATAATTCATTCCTTTTTTTAAAGTTGATATATTATGAAAAGAACATTAGTAATGTAGATTTAAGTATGTAGATTTTAAATCAAACAGTGTAATTATAACACTAACAATTAGTGCCACAGAGTCATAACACTACCATATTTTTCGCCAAAATATATTGTTTGTAGTCAATTTTTTTTCATTCAATGCTTCTTCCATTTTTTCATAAAAAATTATGTAAAAAATGTCTATACCTATGTGGCGGATTCATCTCTCCAAAAAAATCCTTTATTAGCCACTGCACTGCAAGAAAAATCTACAAAATACAATAGTTATTTTTTTGTAAACACTTCTGCGTTAAACTAACAAAGAAAAAAATGCTAACAAAGAAAAAAATGCTTAACGTTTCGGAAAGTATATCTCTTTCCGTCGTCGGAAGCAAAAAAATACGAAGAATAAAGAAAAAAACTATTTACATATATTTAAATTCAACTATTCGAGAACACTTTACTTTTTTTAAAACAGATACGTCTACAAGAAACCGTTGACGTTCTGTTAAAATGACATTATATCAAATTAAACTTCAAAATTAACCATTACTACCTGATAACAATTATTTAATAAGGTAAAACCAAAAAAAACAAACTTTCTGTATGATTATTTTTAAATTTTACGTATGTTATGTTTATTTATGTTATGTTCTTTAAAATCAAAGAAGCGATTGCCATACATTACTAACATCTACAGATGCATGAGAAATACATTTATTTTTATTAGACTGAATTAAAAAAGCCTCTTTTATTTTTCTTTTAGAGGTTATCGCTTCTTTCATTATAATTTTGGCGTTATTAAAATTTATTCTGTGCCCTGTGTCCCATGAATGCTGACAAATCTTAGATTTGTGAAAATCTCCCTTTCTTAAATAATCTTTATGTCCTTTAATTCTAACATTTAAGGGTCTAGATGTTTCACCAATGTAAAATTTATCGCATTCACAGGGTATTTGGTATATTACATTTTTGGTTTGTTGTTCTGTATTCATTGGTTCAGTATGTGATAAAAGGGATCTAAGTGTATTTTGTGTTTTGGAAGATGTTCGTATGTTATATTGTGTGATATTAAAAATTATGTGATATGACAACAGCGCACTATGTAAAATGCATTCGCACCTGCACGCAATGCAACGTTATCACTGTGCGATTTCTAAATATATATATTACGCTCAATAGTCGAATTCGAGCATCACACGAATTTGACTATTGTAACATATTGTTGCGGACCCGTGTGGACCTAACCTAACTATCTGTCCCGTCCCCAGATGACCTTAATATCGCATTAAAGAATAGACACCGTAATGATTCATTCGAACGTTCGAGAACAATCGAGTTCTACTGGACTGGAGTGGTACATACGAGAACATTCGAAACCTTCTCTATGCACTTAATGATCTATGGATTATTCGAGAACTCTTTAGCTGTGCGTATAAAATCGGACGGCTGGAGCCTGAGGAGGACAGAAATAAATCGACATAGAGTACAGTTGTCGCGCTAAATTCAAAATAAATTCTTTCTAGATAAATATTTATAAATAGTTTGTATATAGTTATTTAAGTCTTTTAATGGTTATTGTTTGTTAGTAGTGTAAATAAATTGTGACTTTCTATCCAAACGGAACCGACGAAAAAACGTAACAATATATACAAATCAAAAGATAGAAATCTTATTAGCATTTGATGCAAACGACAAAGATAACGTTATGCACGTTATTTGTTAATAGCAAAATAATAATGAAAATTTGTGCCAGGCGTCTTGTTCAGTTAAGTTTTTTGGTTTAATTTATTTCTGTGGTTTCGTTTTATTATAATTATGTTTTATACTGTCAGATGTAGTTTTTGTGGTAGTGTGTGTAGTGAACCATGTTGTTGTGTATGCAATATTTTTCTTGAAGTTTAATTTAAATATTTAACAGGAAATAAATAATAAATAAATGAGGTCGACATGTTAAAAAAAGTCCGTTAGTGTTTTTAGCTGGAAGAAAAAATACCAATTAGAGAATTATTATGAACAATGCCCGATTTTAAATAATAATGTGGTAGCGGATAAAAACTTATGTTGTAAAAAAAATTAGATCGCACATATTGTAACAAATTAACTTGAAAATATCCGCTATAATATGTAAATTTAAAAATATAAATCATATTTATTACTAATATTGTCAAGAGTACGCGCCCAAATACGGTTATTATTCAAAATAATGCCATATTTGCTACACAATTTAATTAATTTTTATTACTTTTTCGGGTATTTGAATTTTCTCATACATTGAGCAACCTGTTAACAATCAACATTAAAAATAACGCCCCAGCTGAAAATGCAAACTAGAACAACGAGAATTGCCAGCCATAGGATGCAACAAACAATTTATGAGTTGGAAATAGAATTGTGGATTTGCTGTTTTACATTTAAGCTATTTGACGGCGTAGAATTCAAAGTTGGTGGAATGCTTTAGATTTGTTTATGGAAGTATTCAAATTAGATCAGGGAGGTCTAACGTAAAGCTGTGCAAGTTATTTGGATTAGTTATTATTCATATAGTAATACAGTGTGAGTTTCCTACGATATTCTCTATGGGTATCTCGGAAACTAGTGGAGATAGAGAGTTGGTTCAATGGGGAAAGAATTGCAGTTTTTTGGGGTCGTAAATATGCGTCTTTCAGATTTTTGAAAAAGTTCATTGCTTACTAGATATTTTGAAAAAAAAAACAAATTTTAAAAATTGTCCTTAATTTCAGTTTAATCTATTTTAGACAAAAAGTTTTCAGATAAAAGTTGTAGATAATCACATCCTTAATGAGATTGTATTCTCCACTTTTAACATTGAAAATGTTTCTGTTATCCTATATAAGGGAGCCCAAATCAAATTAAAATGCTACATTTGCCACACCATGACGTCATATATACAAGGGTATAGAAAATCTCGACGCAGCGGCGGCAGTCGGCCAGCGCGCGCAAAAACCATTACATCGCTAATTGTTTATTGATATATCTTTATTAGTTTAAAAGCAAAAAATATGGGGATTGCTTTGATACCTTGTCAAGACATAAGCGAAACTTTTAAATTGTTTCTTTTTTTCATTTAGGCCTTCGTTTTTCGTTAAATGAAAGTTATATTAAAAAAAATCTATTTTTAAACCAAATTTTCGCATGATTGAAATGATTATTCATGTTTAAAGTTTTTTTTTGGTCATAAGCGCTAATGGAAATGTTTTTTTGTAAATAATTATAAAAAATGACTCCCTACGAAGACTTTATTGTGTACTGGATCAAAAAATAAGTATTTGTTTTCTTTATACGGTGGTATTAATATATCGATTTTTGATGATAGTGCCTTTTTACCCGGTCTAATTTTGTACTACTTTCGGAATAAGGGTCCCCATATCATGTACTGTGATGTACTGTACTTCCATCCCTGAAAAATTCAGCTTGTGACACCGAAGTGAGAGGTAACGTCAAAATAAGCTTTAATCTACCTACATCATAGGTAGGTGTAGGTACTCTAGGTATATTCTACCTAGAAAGTAGCTGAACTAGCTGACAGTAGTAATTAATTTGTTATCCGATAAGTAGTTGTCATTATATAAGTTTAATCATCTTATACCTCCTATAACGGTAGGTTTTGGATTTTTCCTGATTGGTTTGTTAAACAAAAATATACTGGGCATATAAATGTCTGTTACAGGTTAATTCGGTAAATAAATATGTTACATACATATTATTTTAATAATAATAGTATAATAGTAATGCCTATATTATGTTATAACACATACATATGTATTGAATGTACTTATTTTAACCAATGCATTGTTTTGTTTTTTTAATCTCACAAATAAGGAATGTTTTATAGTTTTTATTATAAAAAACAGTGATTATACAATTTATTTACACCCCTTACACTGTTTTCTGTAACGGGTGTAACCAGGAGTATATTTCGTAACCTCTTACGATATAAGAGGGCACAAAGTGTTTTATTACTTAATGCTTAAAATTTAATAATATATTTGTATATAAAATTAAATAGACTAGAAAGTCAATTAATTAATATTGACGTAATTACTAAATAAGTTCAAGATTTTTTTTCTAATAATTTTAGTGTATGTTTAGTCACCTAATTATAAAGGAGAGATATCCAACCATTGCATTATTTTACTCACAAATAAATGTTTTATGGTTTTTATTATAAAACAACGATTAATTTATTATACACCCCTTAACCCAAACACTCCAAGGAGGATATTTCGTGACCCCTTATTTAAAGTGGACAAGCTTTATTAGTCAATGTTTTAATTACCCAGCGTCTTTAATAAAAATCTAATGTAATTTTTCATAGAAATGATCTGACATAAAAAGCAAATTTTATCAAAAAACTTTTTGATTATCTACAAGGAGTAAACCGCTGACAAATGTCTGTATACTAATGCCAAAAATACAAATTAAATACCAAAATTTCTCATATAATGCGTGTACGTGCACAGATTTTTTCCTAGGTAACTTAAAAGTCGTTAAAAAGTCTAATTATATTTAAAGAAGATATAATTCCAACAAATTACATTATAAGGCCAATAATGCACAAGTAATACCATTAAAATTTTAGCGTTTTTAACTTGTGTAACATATTTCTTTAACGAATTAACCTGTAACAATAGTGGTAGGTACGCGCACAGATTTTTTCGCTAGGTAACTTATTAAGTCGTTAAACAGGCCTATAAAAGCTATAACAACATAGGTAACTAATATTTATAATTTAATTTGAGTTTTAATCTCAAATAATAAATGTTTTTACTGGTGTATTTTTGAAGTGTTCATTATTAAAAGTAGATATTCTTCAAGTTATGCGAAGTAATAACGAAGTAAATGTTTCCGGTGAGACCGCGTATATGTCACCGGATTCTGGTTAGTATAAAGACTTTTTGTATAGAAAGAGTTTTTCTATATTTTCCTTTCAAAATAAGACTAATTTCTTCTTATTCTTTTAAATATTACAGTGTTTCTTTTTCCTAAAATGTTATACTTAATTTTCGCTTAAAATTAAAAAATCACCAAATGGAGGAAAATATACGTTATTGAATAAAGTTTATACAAATCACTTTACCATAACAAAAAAGTAAAAACATGTCATGGCGGAAGATATTCAGGTGGCATTTCACACATTTATCTATTAAAATCGAGATTAAAATAATAAACTTGCGTAACATGTTATACTCGAGATAGAAAGTTTCAGAATCGATTAATACGCAAAACGCTACGCAGTCAACTTATTCCTATGCGCAGATGAGCGTCTTCAAGACTTTTCCTTCAGCCAGGGTCACGACGCCGCCGAAGAGGAATCGGCCTACGTTTGGCTAAACAGGCTGGACACGGTGGAGTACGATATTGGCGAGTCTGAATATTTATAAAAATTAGCAAAGTAAAATATGTTGGAAAAATAATTAATCCATACATAAAAGCTCAAAGGTTTTTTTTGTTGCATCCATCCCGCCGAAACCGCTTTACCAATCTTGATGATTCTTTTTTTAAATGAAAGATATATATGTGTAGATTTGTTATGAAGTATTTTTATAGTGCTTAATGGCTATTTCTTTGTGTAAAACGACTAAATACTAAAACATACCTGAAAAACACCTACACACAATATCTCCAGAAATAAAATATTTGTCATTGTCAGTGGTGTGTCAGATTATATATTACGTTTTTAGATATTTTAGAGTGAGTTGATGCCGCCAGCTTTAGATACATAAATATTAGCACAAAGGTTCGTTTAAACGACATTAGTGAATTAGCTACACAAAGCGATTTTAGGAAATTCATCCTCTTAGAGAGTAAAATTATCTCGGAACAGTTTGTTGTATGAAAATTCCTTACTATTTCGTCTAGAAGAATGAAATCCTACAAAAAGAATTAGAAGAAATTTTTGAAATTCATCAACCAAATGGGTAAAGTTAGTAAAAATTTATATAAAACTTGGTGACGTCTGGATTATACACATAAAAATTGGCACAAAGGTAAAGCGAATTTATGAAATTTATACCCTTAGGGAGTAAAATAGGGAATGAAAGTTTGCTGTACGAAAATGCAATACTATAACATTATAAACCAGACAGTATAAAATTTTATACAAGGGTTTATTTAGTGACATCATAAGGAAATATATCTTCCTCAATTATCCTTCAAAGAATAAAAAATAACCTATAAAGAGAGTATTAGTGCTCTTAATAAATAAAAAAAAGATGAAAAATAAAAAACATCTATATGCTCACTAGCTCTCTATAAAGAAGTAAAAAATCATTTAAATCAATGCATAAACGATTCGAGGTGTAACGCGAACGTAGTTGCGAGAAAAAGCTAGTAATTTATTAAATTATTTTATTTAACTCATTAATTTTCATTGAAAAGGAATTTTTGTAATTCGCCACTATATTAGTTAAAAACTAAGAAACTCATATCAAATTTAAGTTTTGCGATTTTGACTTATACTTTTTATAAAATCTGAACACATTTTAAAAGAAAAAAAGTTTTTGATAATATTTGTGTAGATTGACTACAAGTTGTATAACATAAATTTCTACGACCGGTCTACCTAGTGGTCTGCAGCATCGCCTTGTGGTGCAAACGTGGGCCTGTTAATCTGTGACGTGACGCACAACAGCCAAGAAAAACAGAAGCGTGGCTAAGAATTTAGTAATTTAAAAAAAGTCTTTTAGATACAGTAGTAGGTATTAAAAAGTTTTGTGTTTAAATGGGGTTTGTCTTTAACAGGTAAAAAGTTATATCGTAAAGTGTAACTTTCCGTAAGAATTCTTTATCTGTCATTGATCATGATCTGTCATCATGTTAACCTGACGTTATGTATGTTATTTTGTTTTTTTCGAGGTTTTTTTGCTTGCATAATTATTATTGATAATGTTATATTTAATGTTAACATTACTACTTTTTCAGTGAATCTTTAGATCTGATGTTTTTTGTTAAGTTCGTTATTTAAACATATGTATGTAATACACTCATATTAACACTAATCATATTTTTACGTTTTTATTCATCATTTTCAATGCCCCCCGGTTGCATCTTTGTAAAGGACTGTGAATTTTTTTCTAAAGCCTGTCATTTTTGACATATGATACAAACATGTTTTTTTTTTAAATGGAAACCATAATTAGCCATGACTTCATAGAAAGCGCCATTTTTTAAGCTTTTTAGCGATATAAGCTATAATATGTTTTTTTCGAAAAATTACTGAGTTATAGCCAAATTTTTAATCAGTTTCACTTAGTTAGCCATGGAAACAAGTTTAATCGTCTTTGCTCTCAGAAATGTGAAGCTGTCACATCCAAACTTTGTAGATTAAAATAAAAAAAATTGTAAATATGAATTTTTCAAATGAAGAAAAGCCTATAGATACTCGCGCATCAATATAGTGGTTTAAACATGACTTTCATTATGACTCCCCCCCCCCTTAATGAAAGAAATGCTTAAAAATTATTTATATCATAATTATGCAAACTCAAGGATAGGAGGAGGTGGACCAATTGCATGGGTCCCCTCGATCACCTGACCTATCCATTTTAGATTTTTTATGCGGTATGGTTAACAATAAGGTTTACAAAAAACCTTATGAATTAAGTGGCGGTACGAGAGAAGTTTAATTAAGTTGACCGGTTCTTCTGTGAGAATAGGTAGTAATTCAGTTTTAAAAAGATGCAACTCAAAACAATGGCGGATTTTTTGAACATTTTCTAAAATAACTTAAGTGTATGTAATGATATTATATATTTAAGTTTTTGTTTGTGTAATGTATATTGTAAAGAACCGTTTAATAATATATTCTGACTTTTTATAAGTTATAAATCATAACAGAATAAGAATACCATGCAATCTAAGTGAAATTAGTCAAGAAAGATAAGAATTGGCTATAATTAAATTTCACTTTTCTAACATGTCTTGATAACCGTACTCTAAAAAACGTAACTTTCACCGGTCAACGTATCCTCGAAAATGTATGGCCAAGAAAAGTTGAACCAATAATCCTACTCGCTTTTCTTCATTTGAAAAATTCATATTTACAATTTTTATTTATTTTAATTTACAAAGTTTGGATGTGACAGTTTCACAATTCGGAGAGCAATGACAATTGAACTTGTTTTCATGGCTAACTAAGTGAAATTGTTTAAAAATGATAAGAATTGGCTATAACTCAGTAATTTTTTAAAGAAAATATATTATAGCTTATATCGCTAAAAAGGTTAAAAAATGGCGCTGTTTATGAAGTCATGGCCAATTATGGTTTCCATTTAAAAAAACATATGTTTCTGTCATATGTTAAAAATGACAGGCTTTAGAAAAAACGGAAGACAAAATCTTATTAAGGATGTGATTATCTACAACTTTTATCTGAAAACTTTGTGTCTAAAATAGCTTATAATGGAATTAGGTACAATTTTTAAAATAGCCGAAATTTGTTTTTTTCGAAATATCTAGTGAGCCATGAACTTTTTCAAAAATCTGAAAAGCGCATATTTATGACCCCACAAAACTGCAATTCTTTCCCCATTTAACGGACTCTCTATCTCCACTAGTTTCCAAGATACCCATATAGAACATCGTAGGAAAATCACCCTGTATATTTCTATGTTTGTATTTTTACAGACACAATACATTATAAGATTAAATCCGCTATTAATGGTAATTAATGCTATTATTATTATTATATTATAAAAAATAATGCACCATTCAAATTAATGTGACAAAAGAAAAACAACAGAAGACAAATTTGCGACAAACTAAAGACATTTCTAGCAAATGTTTGTTTTTTGTTTTGTTTCCAATCCAACTATTGTAACTTTCGCGTCACAAAAGCCTGACAAGGAATTATTAATTAATAAAATTAATTCTTATTAAGCTGCAGTAATCTTTTCTGACTGTGATTAATTTAACAGGGTCTGTGGTAGAAATACAAACACTACTAATAAAATATTTTTTTTTGCAAACGCCATAAAATTTCTGCGACGTGATTGATAATATAAAAAAGTAATTTAACTTCCAGGCATAAAAGTAAAGAACTTTTACTCCTAAGCACAAAAGTGCTAAAATATCTTATTAAACTAACATAAAGTGTCAATTTCAAAGAGTGTGACGACAGTTTCTCGATATACACGGTGAGTCTTAAATAAGTGCTAATATTTTTAAGGCTGGTAATTTTCGATAAAAGAAACACATTTTCTCTTTACCGTTTTCGAAATAAGTCCAAAATAACCCAGATATTTCACTTTGAAAATTAAAAAAATATATTTTTCGCTTAAATTTTGAGAACCATTGGAACTTTTCTGGGTTTTCTATCTTGTAAATTTAATCTATTGCCTATGTTGCCATATGATGCAGATATCATCTTTTTAACTATGAATTAAAAAAATGTCCAAAAAATCCAAATTTTCAAAAAAAAAAAAATTCGTGAGAAAAACGTCATAGTCGTGTTTCTGGGGTCGAAAAATACTACCCCTAAAAATATACGTATTTAAAACTCATCCTGTATAATAACTTACAAGGTATTACTTCTAAATAATTTTATATCATTTGCAACGTTTGAAATTGTTGAAACAAATATTTTTGACGTTTGAAAAAAATAGAAAAATGTTCTATTGGGAGTAAAAAATTACTTTTTTAGTTCGCCTAATAAAACAATATACTATTATGTCAGGGGTATACAAAACTGTTACTGATAAATAATATCGATTACCAATAATGTTTTGGCTATAAGATTAGTAAAATAAATATTTTAAAATATAATATGTATGTTGATATTTAAAAAATAGCAGGTTAGTCGTGACTGAATAAGTTAAGAAAAAAACTCAAAATTTAAGTGAGGATGCAGTCAATAATCACCATATAGGCTAATAAAACTACCTTTTCAAATTTGTCAAGCTTTCCAGAATTTTATTCCCATCATCAGGACAGTTTCTAAAATGTATAAATAAAAAAGGCACTTTAAAATTGTATAACAGAAAAAAACAACTTACGACTGAGTCAATTAGCAAAAAAACATCCTCTGCACAAAAAGGCCTTAAAAACTAGCATCATATGACATTGGAATACAAGGACATTTCCTTTTTAAAGGAAATGTTCTTGTTTAAAGGACATTTCCATAATGCCTTTTTTATTTATACATTTTAGAAACTCTCCTGATGATGAGAATAAAATTCTCGAAAGCTTGACAAATTTGAAAAAGTAGTTTTATTAGCCTATGTGGTGATTATTGACTGCATCCTCACTTAAATTTTGAGCTTTTTGTTGATATTTATATATAGCCACGAGGTTAAAATCCATTTGCCTAAAAGTCTACTAAGACAAATTTCTCTGGGTTTTTAAGTAAACACAAATTTGCATAGCAAACAAAAACTGTTTAATGTTTCAAGTATACTTGTATATCTTCCTCTTTCGCCTTCGTTGGAAATCATAAAGAGAATAAATTAGTCTAAACTACGTACATCATCTTTTAGACTAGTTAGTTACAAAACCATTACAAAGCCAACAAATTATCTGTCTAAAGAAAAATGATTTTTTTTAAATAAATTAAACAAGTTATTTTATAATTTGTTGGGTAGGTAAAATTGTTCTCAACAAATATCTGTGATTTTTTTGTATCATGCTAACCTAACCTAAACAAAAAGTGTTATACAGGGTGGTCCGAACTGTATCCTGGAAATTTGCCGGCATATTCTGCAGATTAAAATAAGTAAAAAAATCTTATAAATGTATGTTCTAAAATGCTTAGTTTCGGAGATACAGTGTGTGGAAGTTTCATTTTTATTTCGATTTTTTCTAAATAATTTATGAGGTAATGTCAATATTTGGATGAAAATTGGTGTTTTGAAGATTTTTGACATAAGAAATTTGATTTTTATGTCAATATGATTCCTACTTGTAGGGGCGCCACCTACATATTTTTTAACTGGTTTTAAGGTAATAACTTGAAATGTTTTTGTGCCAAAAGTTCAACAGAAACTGTTTCATCATTTTCTCGCAGAAAAAATTATGATTTATTTAAAAAAATATATATTTCAGTCAAGTAACTATACACAACGTGTGTTTATTTTTTGTGACATGTATTGACTATTTCCATTTAAAATAGCTAGGGAACGGTTGCTCGTAGCGATTTTTACCAAGAGACATGTTTTACGTAAAAAGTCATGGAAATGTATATTTTTTTACTCGGTAGTTCTATACAGGTACGGACCAAAAAGTTATTACTCTTCAAAACAGTTAAAACACATGTAGGTGGCACCCTCTACAAATAGGAGTCATATTGACATCAAAATCAAATTTCTCGTGTCACAAAACTCCTAACACCAATTTTCATCCAAATATTGACGCTACTTCAGAAATTATTTGGAACACACCCTGTATCTCCTAAACTAAGCATTTTAGGACATACGTACTTTTTTAGTTATTTTTATCTACATAATATGCTGCCGAAGTTTCCGGAATACAGTTCGGACCACCCTGTATAATGCTGGCAGTACACGCTAGCCATAGATAATAGAAAATCATCTTCTATTAAGATAGATATGAAACTTAATAGGAAAATTTTGGGTCAAAGCGCCCCTCCGTGTTCTTAGTAGAGACTACGTTTAACCCAGCGCCTTCGCCTTTTCTGCTGTAAATATTTTTTATGTTTATATTTGATTTCAAAGGATTTAGTTTTAAAGCTACACTGATATATTAGTATATCAGAGTAACTTTAATAAAACATAAAAATATATATAATTTACAGTTTATTACATATAAATTTTGACTACAAGGTAGAAAGTAAATCACAATATTTGATAAAACTTATAAGCATACCATTTTTACAGTTAATAAATAATAAAACTATTTCTGACTATGATATTTAACATTTAGATAGATAGGATATTAAAAAACATACCGGGTATTTGCAGACGCAGGCCCAAATTCAATAAAAACCAAAATTTTTCCTGCGAAAATCGGGCTTTTTTCATAGAAAAGGTATTTTTTGATTTATCAACAATCATTGTCAAGTTGACAATATACAGGGTGTTTTCTAATTAGTCTAAAAATTGTGCTGTGATTCCTCATGTGTTCTTAAAACAATTTTTATATAACCATTGGGTCTAAAGTACTTCCTTTCTGATCTACAGGGTGTTAAAAAAATTAAAAAAAATCGATATTTTGCTTAAAATAAATGGTACACTACTGCTTTTTTAAAGAAAATATATTTTTTTCTTGACTGGTCATCCTTTTTCAACACAATTGATCTTTTGAGTTTTTCTTGTTCATCAAACGGTTGCCGAGAAAAAAATAAATATACTTAAGAAAAAAATAAATATATTAAGAGACCGCCTTAAGCCGTTTTCTAACGATTTTTTATTTTTTAGATTAATTAGGAAACACCCTGTATATGCATATCACAGGCAACCAAATAAACTAGTAACCTCTAAAAATTATTTTTTCTACCACTAGCGACATACCGTGTTTTTAGTGAGTACTAAATTATTTTATCAAAATTTCACCATATAAGTTTCCAGGCAATGACGCTAGCAGAGACGAATCTGTCACAATCAAAAAGAAAAAATGATCTACAAATATTTATTGGAATATTTTATCATATAAAAGAAAGAAAAAAATCGTGGGTGTTTGGGAAGGCTCGAAAGGAAACAATGTTTTTGCGACGTTTCGCGACTTTATTGTTGCTTCTTCAGGCACTATAGGGAAAGCAGTTTTTAAAAAATGTCAAAATAAAATTAACTGGCCACTTATCCAAAACATAAACATCCATATTATGCCTACAAACATTCATGGCGATTCCAACCGCCAACACTAAGCTACATAAGGAAGAAAGAACAGAAACTTAACGTGTATTTTTATGCCCGATGTACACCGATGCTCGGTTTGTGTTGTACTGACACCAGTTGAACTAATTTCGGTTCCAAAAAAGGATTGATTTTATGTTTCCTTTATCATTAATTTCTTTCACCGTTTTTCTAGTGCTCTTATAGTACGAGAGCTAGCAACGTCTGGCTCTTTGATATATCTTTTACTATGCTCTCTAGAACAGCATGCGGTCCGTCTGGCTGCCAGTAAACGTTGCGTTCCCTATTGCGCATTGAAAGAGGATCCTATATTTTTATTAGTCCTTTAAATTCTAGTATTGAATATAAATCAAACATGTCTCCATAGCGCAGTGCGTAGAGTTTCGGACCATGAACCGATGTTTTAGTGTTCGACTCCGGGTCAGGACAAAGACATTTTTATTTTATTTTCGTTTATATTCTGATAGTAAAGTATTAAATATTTGTTTTTTTTTAAATCAGCAGAATTATTTAATACTTTACTATTAGAATATAAATGAAAATAAAATAAAAAAAGTATTTTCCCTGACCCGGATTCGAACTCTGAATCATCGGTTCGTGGTCGGAAACTCTACGCACTGCGCTATGGAGACATGTTCGATTTATATTCAATACTAGAATTTATAGGACTAAATTAATAAAAAATATAGGATCTTCTTCCGATGCGCTGTAGTGAACGCAACGGGTATCGACAGCCAGACGGGCCGCATGCTGTTCCAGAGAGCATAGTAAAAGATATATCAAAGAGCCAGACGTCTTAAAATACTTTCTCGAAAACGTTGGTAGCTCTTACACTATTAAGAGCCCTAGTCAATTTTTTTTTGCGCAGGCTGGTCGGCATCGCCATGATAGTAATTAAAATTAAATAATTTTTTGAAATTATTTGTCAACAAATAAAAGATAAAAGAATAAAAACAAAACACCCAAAACTTCCCAAACACCCACGATTTATTTCTTTCTGCGTACTAATTATATTTATATAATTATCCAGTCCACAGGCTTAAACTAACAGAATTAGGATTTATTATTGTTTGAAATTATTTAATAACCTCTCCGATTATACAGGGTTGTTCACCACATACGACACGGAGTATTGTAGCTAAACGATTAAGTTTTTACAAATTGTAAGTTTTGGGTTTTTTGAAGGTCTATTAGAGCTACAATTTAAAAATATTTTTACAAGATACAGAGTGTCCCCAATAAGTACGAAATATTATAGTTGTATTTTTTTAAATGGAACACCCTGTATGTTATTCTATTTTTGGATTCTACGATTGAAATAAAGGTAAATTTTATTAAGGTTTATCACACTTAAACCTTACCGTTTTTGAAATATTTTCAATTTTATGAAATTGCAGTAAAAAATTTAAGGCTTTATTTCTCCAAGGGTATCAAAGTTTTTAATACTAAATATTTACTGAAGGTTATTTATTGATCAGATATTGTGTTGCAATAATGAAAATTTTACTACCTTATACAGAGTGTCCAAAAATTTATATTAAATAATTACTAGCTTTAAACAGCAATAACTTGTTTAATTTAAATAGAATGCCCTATATATTTTACGTCAATCAGATGCACAATGTAATTGTCTATCAAATTGTATTATACCATTTTTTACCCATCTCTTCAAGTTTTCGTAGAAAATGCATTTTCTTATAATTTTTACTTCATTTATCACTATACCCATGAAATATTGACATTTCCGATTTTTTTATAGCACCATAATATGTACAAAACGTACAGGTGGTAAATATTGCAAGCCTATTGGCATACAGAAAAACTATTTAAATCTTTGTAAAAGAGTATACCAATTAAGTATACCACCATTATTTCCTACCAAAAACACCAAAAATTAGTTAATTACATACTTTTAAATTGTTTTAATTAATAAATTATTCTAAATAAATGTGGATTTGGCTCAGAAATCAATATAATAATAAGTTATGAAAATGAATGTCTCTGTTTTTATAAATAAGCATTCGTCAATAAATGAAATAAAATTTATAAGATGTTACTTTCTACCACACTGTCTAATACACACAAAAAATTCAGTTTTTTAGTATTTGGAGCAATTATTACTACAACGTAAACAGTCAATTAATGTAGTTTGAATATTGGGATCATATTAATTGGTCCTCTTTAACAAAAAATATTTAAACAGTGGTTTTTTTATTTTTTAATCAAATAAGCGACAATATTAGTATTTGTACCCTTTGAAAATTTATTACATCTTTAAAAATAAGCTAAAATGTCAATATTCCATGGGTATAGTGATAAATGAGGTCTAAATTATAAGAAAATGCATTTTCTATGAAAACTTGAAGAGATGGGCAAAAAATGGAACAATACAATTTGATAGACAATTACATTGTGCATCTGATTCACGTAAAATATATAGGGTTTTCCATTTAAATTAAACAAGTTATTGCCGTTTAAAGCTAGTAATTATTTAATATAAATTTTTGGACACTCTGTATAAGGTAGTATTTTTTTTATTGCAACGCAATATCTGTTCAATCAATAACCTTCAGTAAATATTTAGTATTAAAAACTTTGATACCCTTGGAGAAATAAAGCTTTAATTTTTTTACTGCAATTTCATAAAATTGAAAATATTTCAAAAACGGTAAGGTTTAAGTGTAAATTTACCTTTATTTCAATCGTAGAATCCAAAAATAGAATAATATACAGGGTGTTCTATTTAAAAAAATACAACTATAATATTTTTTACTTATTTGGGACACTCTGTATCTTGTAAAATTCTTTTTAAATTGTAGCTCTAATAGTCCTTCAACGAACCCAAAACTAACAATTTGTAAAAATCTAATCGTTTAGCTACAATACTCCGTGTCGTATGTGGTGAACAACCCTGTATAAAACAAATAGATAATATCGTGCCTTTCAAAAATCATTTGTATCAATTTTTAATAGATTTCCAACCATATAATTTAAAGGATTACCTATCTGTAAATTAATGTAAATTAATCGTAAAACTAGGTTAAGTTATTTTTGTTTCTTTGACTGTTTCATTTTATGTTATTTAACATACTTTTGAAATAAAGATTATTTATTATTATTATTATTAATTATTACTGGGAACTAACAACAATCATAATTTTATCATATATTTTCACCATAATATAATTATATTGACGTGAATTATTTAGTCTGGTGTTAAAATATCTAAAATTATGGGCCGAATGAAAATTAAATGTTCAACGCGAGTGGAGCCTCTGATGTCCGCTTAATCAAATTCAAATTTAACCCGAAATTATGTTTTATAATGTCAAAATTATGTATCATAATTATTTATTATGTTAATCGACGGCATTTTATTATGTAATAAAAGAGGGCAGTCAATTTTTTTGGCCAGGTCTTTTATAATCGATAAAACAACTTGGAGTTATAAAATTTCAAATTTCATGCGCTAGCAAACAAAGTGACATATTAATAAATCACTAAGCATTGCACTTCAAAATATGAAGAGAAAGGCTTGAAAAAAAAAGAATATATTTGAAAAACCAAAGGAAAATACTCATAGACAAATATAATATATTTCTTAAAATCAAATAGGCAGCATTTTTATTCTAAATCTAATATACCACTAACAATGACAATGATCATGTATGTTTTATATTCAAATTCAAATTCATATTTCTTTATTAGACCCCATTAAGTTTTACAGAATAATATTAGTATTAATAAATGTGTGTCTAAAGGGATCGCACCGCGATTAAAAAACCGATACAATGGCACAAAGTGCCAGAGTGGTGCGACCCCAAATACAAAATAGAAATAAATTAAATTACAAAAATAAACAGAATTAAAAAATTAAAATTATATAAAAAAGTGAAAATATAATTTTATCAGGGACGAGCGGAGATAAGCAGAGAGGCATAATGAAACAGTGTAAAAACCGGAACAGCAACCAATGACGGGCATATCAGAAGAACAAGATCTCACAAATCAGTCGAAGAAATTATAATATTTACGAATTTAGTAAATGATTTCTAATTTGTTTTTTATAATCTATAAAGGATTGAAATTTAAAGTTATTAGAAATATTATTCCACAAATGTGGCGCTATGAAACTGAAGGATTTTTGGAAGTTAGCTGTTCGATGTTGAGGAATTTTAAAATAATGCACTTGTCTAGTCGAATGATCATGGTCAACGTAGTGAAACAATGAGAACAAATAGGGAGGCTGCTCTGTAGTTAAAATTCGATAAATGAATGTCATTAAATGAAATTGTCGTCTGTTAGTCATGGATAAAATAGATAAATTTTTAAGATGTGGCGTTATATGATCTCTAAAAGGAATGTTAAAAGAAAACCGTAGACACGAATTTTGAAGTATTTGGATTTTTCTAGAGAATCTAGCGTTTATGGATGTACCATAAACAACATCACCATAATCAAATAAAGATAAAATAAGTGTGTCACATAATTGATACTTGTCTTTGATGGTATATATTTCTTAAGAGACGAAAAATTCTTCAACTGTATATAAGCAGCCTTTAATTTAGTAGTTATATGTGCCTGAAATGAAAGCTTCGAATCAAAATATCGAATGAAAGCTTCGAATCAAACTCCAAGATTTTTAGTCTCTGTAACAATGGGTATCGCAACATTATCTATATGGATATTCATGTTACCAGCCGTATTTGTAATTTTGTTTATATCACTACCAAATACTATAACACAAGATTTACCGGCATTTAATTTCAAATTATGATCTAGAGCATATTTATTAATTTTATTAAGATCGTCGTCAAAATTTAACTGAAATTGTGCCAAATTATTAGTATCTATTGTGCAATAAATTTGAGAATCATCCGCATATTGCTGCAATTTAGAAAACTGTAATTCCTTAGCCATATCAGCTATATATAACGAAAATAAAAGTGGCCCCAGAATAGATCCTTGAGGAACCCCAGAAATCATAGGAATATAACTAGATTTTTGTTTTAAACTACCCCGTTTCATGACAACACAATGTGATCTATATTTTAAAAGGTTTTTTATCAATTCTAAAGAGTCGTCTGAAAATCCAAAATACTGTAATTTTGCTAGGAGCAATGAATGGTCTAGAGTATCAAATGCTTTACTAAAGTCTAGTAAGCTAAGACACGTCATATTTTTATTTTTTTGATTTGTTCTAATATCATTAACCAGCTTTAGTAAACAAGTGGTAGTGCTGTAGTTCTTACGAAAACCAGATTGGCATTCAGGTATTAGTTCAGTATATGTACGAGTATATGCATAAAATCAATATAGATGTCTCATTAATTCAATTATGACCATTAATTAGGCAAAAATATGTTTGATTTTATTTGATTCATTAGCATTATTTTTGATTTTACGTTTTTTCTCTCAGTGTACTACCTATACAATATACCCAGTTTATTTTTAATGTAAATCTTAAAATTAAAAATTATAATTGACAGAGAGTATAATTATTCACTAATGGGGTTAAAACAAAATTTCCAGCAATTAAAAATGAACTTCTTTAAGCGCCGATTAATATTTATTAGTCTATATTGCGAATGACATTTTCCTGTTTCGGGATAATGGAATAACAAAAAAATTCAAAATACTAAACCCGCAAATTAAAACGAATTGCGGCAACTCAATACCGAAACTATTATGCATTGCAAATGGTGCGCTATTTTACATTTTAATACAATTTGTCTGGTTTCAGAGGACGTTATTTATTTGCGGGTTAATTTTATGATTCCATGGTTCTAAGTAAAGTAGGATTCAGCGTAAATTATTTATTTCTCTGTTTACATCATAATACCGTATGATCGAATAAAAACGGCGTCAGCGATGGCTATGAAATGAAGATCGCTGTCATTTTGTATGTAAAATTAAATGGGGAATGTCATTGATGTTCATTTCCAAGCCAACTGGACTCCGTTTTTTTTCGATCATACGGTATTTCTTACATGAACATTATAGTAATACTATATCGAAAATAATATATTGTTAATATCAAGTCGCGTAAGTATACAAGTTATTACTAATTTTTAATTTATTTTTTATGTTTACGCCGGATGCATCTCAAAAATGGCTCACCCCTATAACCTTTTTATTTTTTTGAGATAACAAACCGAGATTTGGTATATGACATAAATTAGTATTGATTGGCGTATTCAATTGTTTTCGGCTACTGCATTATTCTAACTTTTTTCGTTTCGAAAATGCGGGGTGTAGAAATTTAAATCTTATTTCGATTATTTTCAAATAATTTTCAAACTATAGTCAATATTCGGATAAAAATTGGAATCTGGGTGTTTTTTTACATGAGAAATTTGATTTCCATGTCAATATGACTCCTACTTATAGGGGGCGTCACCTATATAATATACAGGGTGGCGCACCTCATTCGCCTCGGTTTATTATACGAAAACGGACAGATGTAGAAACACCATTTCTTATGGGTAGATGTAGAGAGGCAATGTGCATAATTTAAAATTATTTTCAAATGTATAGGGTGTCAGAACTAAGATCCATACCAAAAGTTATATTTTTTCTTATGGAACACCCTGTATTTTATTTCATTTTTGGATTCTTGGGCATGAAATAAGGCATTTATTATAAAGGTTTAACATGTTTAAATGCTTTGATTTTTGAGATATTTAAAGATATTATTTAAATATGCATGCTATAACAATAACGTTTGTCAACACCTTGTAAATTACTTTTCATTAATTCTTGTTAATTCTTATGCAAACTTTAAAGCCATAGAAATAAACTTTACTAAACATTTTATTGCGTCCTTAAATGTATACAGGGGTATCAAAAATTGCCGGTCTATTTTAAATATTTATTTTACATAAAAATTTCATTATTTCAAATACAACACTATGTATATTTTAAAATAAGTCGAAGCAGATTTAAATACTCTTTCAAACTACAGTGGTGGCCAAAAGTATGGAAACTTTTTTAATTTGTCATTTATGCTGAGAAATTAAAATATGAAATAAAACGACTTATATAATCGTGACCTACAGATAATTTCCTACAAAACCTAATACATTTAAATAAAAAATTACAGCTATCAAAAAATTATGAATATTTTCTTGGTCAAAAGTATGGAAACTTAAGAAGAATGTTTATTAAAATTCAAGATAATATAAAAATTACTAATATTTAGTGGAATATCCCTTTGAATTAATTACTTCGCTACATCTTCGTGGCATCGCATCGATCAATCTCGTACAATCTTTACTGGAAATGGCCGCCCATTCAGTTTTTAGCACTTCCCATAATTCATTTTTATTTGAAATAGAATGGCTTCGAATTTTGCTATCCAAATGGTCCCATAAATTTTCTATGGGGTTAAGATCCGGAGACTGTGAGTGCCAATCCATTAGTGGAACATTATGTTCATTTAACTAATTTTGAACAAACCGAGATTTGTGCTTGGGATCATTGTCTTGCTGGAACAACCATCTGAGTGGCATTTCTTCATCAGCATGAGGCAGCATATTATTCTCCAATATGTCTTTGTACAAAAAACGGTCTATTATCCCATCAATTTTAACAAGAGGACCAACACCTGAGCGAGAAAAACACCCCCATACCATTATACTCCCACCCCCATGTTTTACTGTGGGCATCTGGTACTTATGGCTGTACCGTGTACCTTTTGGTCTTTGGATATAACGTCTCCCGTCACTACCAAACAGTTGAAACTTGCTTTCGTCGCTAAACAGTACAGTATTCCATTTCTGATAAGACCAGGTGAGATGATCTTGAGCAAATTTAAAGCGGACCATCCTATTTTTCTTTGATATTAGTGGTTTCTTCACCGCAACTCTTCCAAAAAGTCCCATGTCATCCAACCTTCTTCTCACCGTGCGTGCAGACACCGATATTCCCCTTTCACCCTTTTCTCGAGAAATGTCTGTGGATGTTTTACTTGGATCTCCCATTGATATTCTCTTCATTACTTTCATTGTCCTGTTGCACAACTTTCTCGGTCTTCCTGACTTAAAAGCTGTTAAAACGTTCCCTGTTTTATTAAATTTACGAATTATTTTCGAAACGGTGCCTTTTAAAATGTTTAAATTTTTACTTATTTGAATTTGTTTATAACCGCTCTTGTATAATTCAACTATTTTATTTTTTAAATCCGTAGAGAAATATTTAGACTTGGGCATGATGTTTATATTTATCTGAAGCAAATCGTACCGTTTATCAGCTTAAACTAAATAATTTTAATGTATTTATTTATGGTTTCCATACTTTTGGCTACAAGAAATCTATTGTTCTCCTACAAAAACTGCTAAACAGATTTTTTCGCTGTGTAATTTGTGGAATACTTTTATTTGCTGATAAGCTGTTCATTTATATTCCTGAGAGTTTAAGCATAGCAACATTTTCTGTGATATTTTAAAAAGTAAAAAATTTCCATACTTTTGGCTACCACTGTATATTAGGGTTTCCTATACCTATCTGGCTCAGATTTTGAATAAAAAGCGATTTTTCTATAAAATGGCAATCAAGGTGGCTGGTGTCACCATGGCAATTTGCTAGTGACATTTAGTAGCTATTTTCAAAATCGACATTAGTTTATGGACTTTATTTAAATACATTGGTTAAATAAATTAATTAGAAAAAGTCGAAATGAAACTTCTACACCCTGTATCTCAGAAATTAAGCCTTTTAGGATATACATTTATACGAACTTTTTTTACTTATTTTTATCTGCAGAATATGCTGCCGAAGTTTTCGGAATACACCTCGGACCACCCTGTATATCAACGTATTAAACCTTCAAATTCAACCGACATTAAAAAAAATCTAATCCGTAAACTGGAAGTTTTTTTGTGTTGTCGGCTTAAGAATCCGAATTATTGTACCAAAATCCAACAGTTTTCGAAATATTTATATGTAAAATTTTTCCCAGTACAAAATGCTGTTCTATAGACATATACAGGGTCCGGCAATAGTGCGTCGGGCATCTGTAGCTCCTAGAATAAAAATCTTGAGAATTTTGTTTAAGTGCAAACCTAAAGTATGTACCAGGATGTATTTCAGAAAAATATTTTAACTTCTATAGGGTGGCTCAAAAAAGTATGAGTGGACCTGGATGACTTTTTTAAAATGGAACACCCTGTATATTATTGCATTTTTGGCTTCCTTTTACATCACTTTACATAACCCTAAGATATGAATAAATATATTTTGATAGTTTCAGAGATATTAAAAAATAAATCAAAAATATATATTTTTCAGCCCTTCTTTAAAAAATTATTAAAAATACTGGAACTGTTCTGAAATGAAAACTATATTAGGTATTTACTTTAGATGGTCTGTTCTTACTTTGATATAAATACGGTAATCGTAAATCATACAGGATGTTCAATATTCTACGCCAAACTTTCTAAAATATAAAATATTTTTTCTTTGTTTTTATAAATGGAACACCCTGTATATTATTTTTTTATTAGATGGAGACTTAAAAAACGGACATTTTTTGTATTTAGACTATTTCAAAATTTTTAACGGTTTCGCAGATACACGCAGTATTATTTCATATGGCGCTTTCAATGATACGAGAGATACGAGAGAAAAATCATTGGGTGGCTTTGATAAAAATTTACTGTGGAAAATGCCATATGAAATATAAAACCGCAAATATCCGCGAAACCGTTAAAAATTTTGAAATACTCTAAATACAAAAAATGTTCATTTTTTAATTCTCCGTCTATTGAAAATATAATATACAGGGTGTTCCATTTAAAAAAAAACGAAGAAAAATTATTTTATATTTTAGAAAGTTTAGCGTTGAATTTTGAACATCCTGTATTATTTACCACTTTTATATTTATAGCAAAGTAAGTACAGACCATCTAAAGTAAATACCTAATATAGTTTTGTTTTCAGAATAGTTCTTGTATTTTTAATAATTTTTTTAAGAAATGCTGAAAAATATATATTTTTGATTTATTTTTTAATATCTCTGAAACTATCGAAATATATTTATTCATATTTTAGGGTTATGTAAAGTGATGTAAAAGGAAGCCAAAAATGCAATAATATACAGGGTGTCCCATTTAAAAAAAATCATCCAGGTCCACCCACACTTTTTTGAGCCACACTATAGAAGTTAAAATATTTTCCTGAAATACATCCTGGTACATACTTTAGGTTTGCACTTAAACAAAATTCTCAAGTTTTTATTCTAGGAGCTACAGATGCCCGACGCACTATTGCCGGACCCTGTATGAGTCAGTGTCAAAAAATCCTCGTTAAAATTATTGGTCGATAAGAGATATTAATCTAATATAAATATAAAAGTTATCAAATTCTTCAAGGGAATTTAAACATGAAAGAAAAAATGGAGGTCGTCTTTTTGAAATAACAATATCGTTTTCAACTATCTGCATTTCCGGAATTGAAATCATATTGAAAATATTTCTAATGGAGATATCTCATATCAAAACAATAACTGCAAAAACAGTGGAATCTAGATAAATAATGTCTATACCAAAAATTGGTCAAGTGCGAATCGGACTCGCGCACGAAGGGTTCCGTACCATTCATTATCTATACAACATTAGACACTATATTATTATACACTTTTTTTCCGATTTAGCTGAAATTTTGAATGCGCACATTACTAAAAATTGTACTAATCAATAATAAATATGTAAAAAGTAAAAATAAATATGTAAAAATTAAAAAAAAGTCGCCTTGACTAGGATTCGAACCTGCCTTACTACGGCCCCAACGTCATAGCAGGGTAAAGTCCTAACGGTTTAAACCACGCGGCCACCGAGGACTTGAAAGATTCTATGTAAAATTCTTACTTAAAAGATAATGTTTAGTGAAAGTACTTTTTTATTTATAAACATTTATTTAATTCTGTTTTTAGTATTTGTTCTTAGAGCGGCAACATAGATACTTATCTATTACTTATCATGATATCCTAATTAATAAACTGCAGCACTATGGGTTCAGGGGATCATCTCTCGAATGGTTTAAGTCGTATCTGAGTAACAGAAGTCAACTTGTGAGGGTGGATACCACGTTGTCTTCTAGCAAGCCAATAGAATGTGGAGTACCACAGGGCTCAGTACTAGGCCCTATTTTGTTTCTTCTTTTTATTAGCGACATTGCTAACATAAACATCAGTGGCAAAATATGTTTTTTTAGCGGACGACACTAGCTCTTAATTATCACTTGGAGCAAGAAGGACATCGCGGCACTTCATAAGATTATATCAAATGACTTAATCACCATTAAATCTTGGTGCGATTCGAACCTCCTGAGTCTCAACATTTCTAAAACTAAGGCTTTGTCGTAAAAAAACGTCGTTTCTAAAACTAAGGCTTTGTTGTAATAAAAACTCGTTGCAGCCTTTTGTACTTAACAACACCACTATTGACGTCGTAAAATCTGTAAAATTCTTAGGGCTTGTTGTGGACAATTCTCTGAAATGGGACATACATATCGAAGCTTTGTCGAAAAAATTGAGCTCTGCCTGTTTTGCATTAAGGTCTGTTTCTAAGGAGCTTAACTTGTCAGTAGCTAGAACTGCACTTATTATGCACTTTTTAAGTCGCACCTCAGGTATGCCCTTCCATTCTGGGGTACGTGTTGTGCGGCTCAAATTGACCGCATTTTCAAGGTCCAGAAGAGAGCTGTTCGATATTCACTGGGACTAAACAGCAGAACTCATTGCCGGAGCTTTTTTAAAGAATTAAAAATACTGACTCTTCCTTCCTTATTTATATTTGAATCCGTTTGCCTAATACGTAAACATGTATCAGCTTCTCAAGAAAGGCCATCTCACACTTATCCACTCAGGAACGCGGAGCAAGATCTTTATCTACCTACCCCACGCTCAGAGTTAGTTAAAAGTTCAATATTATACAACTCGAAAAAATGCACAATCACCTGCCATTTGAAATCAAATCCATAACATCATTTTTTTCATTTCGCAAAGCATTGAACTCTTATTTACTAGACAAGGCTTTCTACGCCGTAAATGAATTATATTTGAATTGAAAATCGAATTTGATCTTGTAAACACTGGTCTAATGTTTGCTATTGCTATATTTACTAATGACATCGAAATTAATTTATTTAGAGGTCATTGATATTTTGCTATAAACTGGCTAAATATTTTTGAATATTATTTTAATTTTTTTTGTTCTTTGACATTTTAAACATTTATAAATGTTTATTTTAACAATAAGACTGACAATATTATTTGTATAATGTTTTGTATTATCTTTTGTTTGTTTGTGTACCTTCTTTTTTTTTACTTTGTTTGTTAGTTTACCTTAATAAAGGCATTTATTTATTTATTTATCTGTAAACATTTCAACTGTCTAGCTATAGTGGTTCATAAGATAGACCTTTGTGATAGACGGACGGACGGACGGATGGACAGCGAAGTCTTAATAATAGGGTTCCCGTTTATACCCTTTGGGTACGAAACCCTAAAAATCTAGAATCTAGGAATTGGCATTCTCTAGAAACTTTTAATACAAACTCAGCTAGGGACCCTCAGGGATAGGTATATCAGAAATAAGACCATTTTTCATTATTTCTTGCTGGTTCAGATTCTCGAGTGTTTACTGCAATATAATTTAGTTTTATTGTATTTAAGCAAGAGAAACTGGGCGCTTGTATAATGTACTGGAATATAGAGCCTTAGTCCAAAACTTACGGCAAGTGGTTAATTTGCGACTTGCTTATGTAAACTGCCGGCAACGATCAGACCGAGACCGAAACTTTCAAGGGCGGATTTTGTTTAAATTCTCCCGCTAGAGTAAATTGTGCTGTTTGTTAACAGATGGCGGGCGTTATTAAAAGTTACTTTGCAGTTATTAATTGGACACATTCTGCCGAACTTTATTAAAAGCTGGTTGTTAATAACATCGGCAGTTCCGGCAAATTGGAATATAATTTCGAATTTGCTGTCTACTTGATGACATGCAGCTTATACAGGGTGCTACAAATTCGAGGTACGAGCAGAGCATCATGGTACAAAGAAAACAAGGTATGATATTGCGCAGGTTGGTTGCTACGTCACAGATCATGGTACAAAGAATACAAGGTATGATATTGCGCAGGTTGGTTGCTACGTCACAGGTGATAACAGGCGCTATTGGTCAGCACGCCTTGCGCGCCAGTTCAAATCGTCAAGATATTGTTATAAACCTGTTTTTTTTGTTTATATACCGTCATTGAATTATCGCTAAGCAAGTTACTGTGGAGCAGTGCATAAGGAGTCGGGCTAGGAAGCGAGAGACCGGAGTTCGAATCTCGGCCGGGACATAATTTTTTATTTATTTTTTTAAATACTGTTTGTTGTATTCTATAGTTTATTTTTGTAGTATAAAAAAAGAACTATTTATTCTGTGATTTTTTAATCTCCGGTATTAATATAAATTGATTGTTGTTACAATACCTCATTTAATATAAAATAATATTCTACTTTTTGAAATGTATCGGGCCCTAATTGTACCTAAAAGTAAAATATATTTTTAGTGATATACCATATTGTAAACTATTTAATATTTCAGTCACTTAAAAAGTTAATTTGCATTGAATAATTGCCTACCATTAAAGGAAATTTGAGTTATATAATCCTTGATGGGCATCTTCCTCTAAATTTTGGGTTTCGTTCAACCGATTTATTCTCAAAACCTGAAACATCTACATATAAAAAGAAGCACAGGTTACTAATTATAATAAACTTCACCCTTGGAATTACTTCCACTAATTATAATAAACTTCACCCTTGGAATTACTTCTATCACAATTACAATACATTCATCTGCATTGGCATTTTCTACTGTTCGATGGGAAACAATAAACTTTCCAACATTTTTTAAATGATGTAACAATTGTGGTTACTTTTCCATAGATATCCTCATCTCTGTCCTCATGTGAATTCAGAGGCAATAAAAATGAAAATTATTTACCATAAACATCGCAAACTAAAAACCGAATAAACAATTTTATACCGAATATAGAAATAAATTTAGTATTTTTACCTATTATCGTCCAAATCCATGTTAATAGATAATTATTATTTTTAAATATATTTTTGGAACTGCTGGTTTTAGTAATTATTAAATTAAACGAACTAAAAAGTCTTAAAAATAAACAATTCTTAACCATAACCTCAAAAATGCAGGTCTCCTGTCAACTTTTTTTATTTTTTATTTATTCATTATTTTCCTAGTGACATCACAGGTGGTATGCGCGAACTGAACGAAATTGGAGCCGCTATCGATCATACCTTTTATTCTTTGTACCATGATAACAGGCGCTATTGGCCAGCACCCAGCACGCTCCGCGCGCCATTTCAAATCGTCAAGATATTGTAATGAACCTGTTTTTTGTTTATATACCGTCATTGAACTATCGCTAAGCAAGTTACTGTGGAGCAGTGCGTGAAGAGTCAGGCCAGGAAGCGAGAGGCCGGAGTTCCAATCTCGGCCGGGGCATCACTTGTTTATTTAATTTTTTTAATACTGTTGTTTTCTATAGTTTATTTTTGTAAATTATCAATTGGATATAATGTTTTTACCAATTATTCAGTATATATAAATATAGTAAGCATAGTACATAACCAAAAATTCAGTTTAATAAATAGCATGGCAAAAGCGCATAGTGCTTCAGATAAAAATAGTGTACTGCATGCAAAATTTTCTGCTGAATCCATGTCTATATGGAAAATTAGCGGTTGCAATTTAAAAAAGTTACAACTTTACAATTATTTTTTGTGAGACAATTTGTATACAATATTTATATTAAACTTTGTTTCATACCTTCGTTAACAACAACGATATTACACTTCCTCATACTAATGGGCCGTAAGTAAATAAAATTTACCCCGTAAGTTAAATAAATCAAATCGAGACACCGCACAGCGCTTAAGATATTGTTCTCAGTTGGCAAATTTAGTGCAAACCGTGTTAGCGAGTTAAGTTAGGATGTTGGCAAACGGACGCTAATTGATATCAAAAGTTAGTTTACCGTTATTAATTGAGCATATTCCGGCGAACTTAGTTTTAAGAGATTTAGTGCAGAAAATGCATAGTCGAGTTCGATAAATGGACAAATGAAGATAAATAGCAGTGTATTGAGATTCAGGCAACAGAATTCGGAGGATAATAATAATATTCTCTAGTGATGAGTGAAATATCGGTAACTGTGACTTTGTCACTGATATTCTATAATCACAGTCACGGCCTGTGACTGATTTGAAAATAAACGGTGACTTGCTAAAGCGTGACGATTACAGTTAATTGCGATTTCTCTGGTAACGAGAAAATACTTCACAGAGCGGGACGTCGCGGTCGCGAACACAGCTGCCGACGGCGCCGGTCGTGACTCTGACAAAGTGATCTAAAGACAGTGACTGTTAGAAGTGATTTAATTTTTTATGTATTTTATATTTTATTACTATTTTTTATCACTACGAATCGGTTTGGTTCCTTTTTAGTTTAGCAGGTTTTTTTAAAGCCAAACATAACGTTTTACCTTTATACTGTTTATTTTTTTAGAAACTTCATTTTTTATATATTTCGTTTATTTTATTACAAAGGAAAATATTTGTTGTTTAATGTATTACTTATCTCGTGTTGTTAAGTTTCGTTCTTTATGGTTATGAGCATATTGCATATTTTATTCTTTTCCCGTTGGTTTCTTTTAATAAAAAAATTGTTTTATTTTTATTTTTTAATATACCTTTTGTCCATTGTTTAGTGTTTTCTATTTCAGCAGCCTTGGATAAAGGACAAATAAAAATTAGTATAACAATAACAACAGTATCGTATCATTCGTATCGTATCTTATATTTTAGCCGTGATTGTGCTTTCGGATTCATAATCAAAGTCGCAGTCACAGTTAAGAGTCACAGATAATACAAAGTCGCTGTCATAGGTAAGCCTGTGAACAGAAAATCACGGTTTGGCTCATCACTAAATATTCTCAATTCGAATCACTGACAGTCGTAGGCTTTAAATAAATACACCTAAAAGTTTTGTAATAAGAAAATTTCTTCTTGATGTGTAGCAATCAAACTTTAGTAGTATATCATAAGTCTTAATTTTCCATATCACACAAATACGACAGATAATCTTTTTTATTGTTTTTTTGTAGCTATTATGGGTATTGAATTTGAACTGCAACCTATCGTTGCCTATTGTTGGCTATGCGGGCCCAAGTTATCTCTACCAATTTCCTAATATTCTAATATTATGGTGCCATCTCACGTTTGGTCTTCTTCTAGGTATCTTAATTCTTCGTAGGTGTCATGCTATAATTTTTGTGGTCCGTGTGTTCTAGGTCCTTCTTGCCAGGTGTTCTGCCCATTGCCACTTGAGGGATTTGATTCTTTAACTGACATCTATTACCTGGGTTTTTTGTTCTATCCACTCTATTCTTTTACGGTCTATCTATGTTATTTCCTGCACATTTTGTTTCATTGAGCGTTGTGCGACCTGCATTTTCCTTATAATGTCCGTTTTAAGTGTCCAGGTTTCGCATGCATAAGTCTTGACTGGTAGTACACATAGGTCGAATATTTCCTTCTTTAGATAAAATGACATTCTAGATTTGAACACGATTGAGTTTCTTCCATAAGTACACTCCATGGTAACTTAATTCTTCTGTTGATTTCTGGTAGTAGAGATCCCGGATGCGCTCTGTATTAGCTATCCCAAATATACATTCTTCTACTAATTCCAGTGTTGTGTTATTTATTAGAATAGTCTTTTCTGTATACAACCCATGTAGCATTTTCAGGACTTGCGACCACATGTTTACTAAACATAACGTTGGATTAATTACAAAAAATAGTTAGCGCCGTACCTTAGGTATTAAATTAAATTTAATCGTTTCTATATCGTTGTACCGACGTTTAACTAGTACTACAGCAAAGTAAAAGCTTCTGCGACGTCGAATAAACGTTGTCTTGTAACCTTTTTTGCTTAAGTGATCTTTAGGTGATTCGGACAACGTAGTTACAATGTTGGGCAATAGAGAGTTTTCCGACGTCACTTTCAGGACCTATTCCAACGTTATGCAAACTTCGTCTCTTTTACTAATTCCAACGTTGTTTAGATTTCCTTATTTTTACGTTGATAGGACGTCGAGCCACTACCTTTTTGCAACTGTATTGAACTCTGAACCATAACCTTAAATCTTAAATTTTCACTTCATTGTTCTGTTCAGTCAGACAGTTCAGTGCTGTTTTTGTTTTTATAAATAAACTTAATTAAAATGGGACGTAAGAAAGGCACATATAAAACTAAATTTAAATATACATTGACATATTACCGATACTTTATCCACTCCCTCGTTTATTTCGAATACAGAGGGCGGGACAAGCAAATTTTGCTTTGACGTTTGACAATTGTTGGCTATGTCTAGACTCTAGGATGACTAAATTAGGCAATCTTGCGACTATTATACTACCTGTTAAGGCTGAACTGCGACTTTGTTAGTCCAGTATGCGACTACTCGAACTACTCCATCTTAATCTCCAAAACAACAAAGTGAAAGCCGCCATGTTGCTGAATAAGAAAATGTTTCGTTCCTAAAATAGCAATTCCTGCTTTTTCAATACATTAACTTGAAATATTTGACCCTAAACAACACGCGGAAACAATTTTTTTTCGACTGCGAATAAATTATTCTCATTTTACTAAAAATTCCGTGTCGAGCTGCGAGGTTCGAGCGTTACGTCCCAGCACTGAGACGTATTGACAAAAAATGAGTGCCTTACTGTGTGCTGCTATTAATTGTAATGATAATTCAAAAAATTGTTCTTTGAGTTTTTTTAGATTTCCATCGGACGTAAATCGGCAAGCTGATAGTAATTATCAATAAACATTTAATTATATTTGTTTATTTTAGAAGCTGAGATATTATGTAATTAATTAAATGTTATTATTTTTTTTAGTATGTGGGCAAATCTTAGAAATAGTTTTTCAGATATACAAGTTGTCTCAAATATGCGCATGAAAATATTCTTTGGTCAGGGGATTTGCCATAAAATTTTCATTCCAATAATAATTTACGAGATAATTTATATAGATTGGTTTTTGAAACAATTTTAGAATAAATATTTTGTACATCTAAAGTCTCCGCAAATTATTCATATTTTTTAAATGAAAGAATTTTATAATAGCATAATCTATTATAAATTTAGTGGACTGTATTTTTTTATGTTTTTTTTTATTTTATTTATTTTTTATTATTAAGTGGTCGTAATATAACAATATTCAAAATATTACAGACAAAATATTGAGTTTATATTTGAGGGAAGAAAAGTGCCAGACCTAGCTTTAAACCACCGTAAATATACAGGGTGGCCCATTATTGCGAGGAAGTCCAATATCGTCGTTCTTGTCGAAGATTTGAAAAAAGTTTTATTCATATGTTTCAAGGTTTATAAAGGGTCGTATCCTAAAATATTTTGTTATATACAGGGTGTCACAAAAAAGTTATGGTAGAGTTAATTTTATACATTATTCTATATAGGGTATTTTTTATAGCGATGGCGTCACCAAAATCGGAATATTTAAAATGGTATATCTCAATTTTTTTAAATGCAACATTCTGTATATTATTTTTCGGTCAGATGCAGAATTAAAAAGTGAACATTTTTTTATTTAAAGTGTTTCTCTAAATTTTTAACGGTTTCGCAGATATTCGCAGTATTATATTACATATAGCTCTTTCAACAGTAAATTTTTATCAAAGCCACCTAATATGATCTTTGTCTGATATTTTATCGTTGAAAATCCCATATGTAATGAAATACAGAAAATATTTGCAGAACGCCTAAATATTTTAAATACACTTTAAATACAAAAAATGTTCACTTTTTAATTCTACATCTGAAAGAAAAATAATATACTAGGTGTTGCATTTAAAAAAATGAGATACAACATTTTAAATATTACGATTTTGGTGACGCCATAAAAAATACCCTGTATACGATAAGGTAAATTTTTCTACAGGGATTTATTCTGGTGTCCTTGTCATGTTTAAGAAAACATAGCTAAGTATTAATAAAGTTATATTCACTCTGGCTTTTTGCCACTTTTCATATATAATGTTTTTAACCAAAGTTTTAGTAAATAAGAAATAGCATGGAATAGAAAATCTCTCAAATAGATAATAATATAAAAATATGGCATTATATATATTTTCCGCATTTCTTCCCATCAGAAGATTTTCAGATACAGAAGAATTGTTACCTACACGAAATGTGAAAACATTCTGTTTTCAAGCAAGTTTTTATTCGATGATCAATTTATTTTATTTTATTTTATTGGGAACTCATATTTTTCTAAATACATATCTGTGAAACTACGGCGAGTGCCACGACTATACTTTGCCTTGTTAATAAACCACAACTATACAGCTGCGTCAGTGGTCACGGGAGGCGAGAACAAGGTCATATAAAGTGGCAGAAAAAGAACAAACGATTTGACAAGGAGTAAATCTACTAGTTTCCTTATACTATGACACAACGTTGTCCCGACGTCCAAATGCTGCTTGGGAAGTTCGTTATACATTACTTTAGTTTTTGCTAGATTCATTTTGATACCTACTTTATTGCTGGCGGTATTTAGTTCGTTAATTTGGGCTTGTATTTGTTCAAGACTATTGGCAATTAGAACTATGTCATTAGCAAATCTTAGGATGGTTAAGATATTCTCCATCTATTTATAATCCTTTGCTAGTCCAGTCTAGTTGACGGAAGATTTCTTCTAGTGTTCCTGTAAACAGTTTTGGCGATATCGGGTCTCCCTGACGTACTCCTTTGCCAGTTGGTAACTCTGTGGTTTTTTTTTATATATTTCAATGTAAAGCTATAAAGTTTGCCCGGTCAACTAGTATTTAATGATGAATTATTAAGTTTTTCTACACAACATTTTTATATTTGTGGTTTAAGTTTAGAAGATTCTTTTAAATGCGTAGTATTATTTTTTTTTATTTTTTCCCGAAATAACTTTAAAGCAGATAAAGGGAAAGACATTTTACGCAGAAAAGTTCAGATCAATATGCGTCCTATGGGACTTCTTTTCCAAGTTACGGAACATTTTTACTCTTTTGTTTGCACGTAAGAAAATGTCTAAAAAAGTTTTATTGAATACATATCTAAAGAATTGTTAGGTTTATTTAGTACCGAATTTACTTAATAAATTTGCTGATTACAGTATGGAAACAGAAGGTATTATAAATGTTGTTTATCTTGAATTGAAGAGTAACGACTCTACTAATCTGAATGACCTGATTTACCTAAGAGTAAATATAAAGAAAGAGGAGATTTTTTTTTTAATTTTCAAAAAGTTCTTAGCATTTCGAAATCAACCAGAAACCAGTATCAAATCTGCAGATTTTTTCTTAAGATCAAATAGCATCGTTAAAAAACTACGAGATTCTTATTTTATTCCTTTTTTTCCATAGCAGCTGTTAAAATTGCCTTATATCTATCAAAAATAGTAGATAAAATAGTACTTTAACCGCAAGGGCAGATTAAATGATACTTTATCAGCGAGGATAGGTTAAAAACTTTATTTCTTCTGGCACGTTTTTTAATTGCTTCCATTTTTGAAAAATTTTGTACACCTTTTCACTAAGTTATTCGGGATTTAAATGGTCGCACCGGCCAGGCCGCAGCTACCTCTAAAACCATTAAATCAAATGATATAGCACACACTAACGTCCTGGCCGTCCGTTGGTCGTCTGACCAGAAGACTGCACGGAAATATTATTATTTTCTGCCGCTTGTTGCCGGTTTTCTTCCAAATTAATAATTTTTCAGATGAAATCCCTCAAATACAAGGCACAATATTTTATTTTCTATAAGATATAGTGTTTTGGTGTAGTTTCTGCACACGTGCAGAAAATCCAAAGAAATAGTATACAGACTGGATCAAAGGTAAATTTAAATATAATCCTTTTTTTTTATCAAGGGTCGATTCTAGTAAAAACTCAAAACATTTTTATATGACATACCTACTCTATTTATGGTTGGTATGATACCTGTTATTATACCTTTGAGTTTCGAGGTTAAAAAATAAAAAAAAATAATATTTTAAGTTTTTCTACAACCACTTGTTTTTTTTTATTAAATAAGTTTTTTTAGTTGTATTGTAGTTATGTACAAGGAGGACAACTCTATTTTAAAATGTTATATTTAATTTAACGTTTTTCAAACAGGGTTCATTAGACTATATTTCTACTAGGTACATTATTTTGAAAAAAAAAATTAAGAAAGTAACTTAAACATTCATAAAAATAGAAGTAATTAGTGTTGTAGATTCTTCGTTATATTGTAAACATTGAAACAACTGGAAGCTAAACTTTCTACCTGATTATATTTAGAGCCAGTGTGAAAAAGAAACAGAATATCTCCTTTTTGTTGGTCGCGCGTACACAATGCTTTTTGTTTGTGGTGAATAGCAACTTTGCTTTTTAGTTAACTCGGATATTTTAACATTTCTGAAACAATATTTTCTAATTGGTAAAACGTAAAAAATCGTTAGATTTGACAACTCTGTTGAAACTGGTCGTTCATCTGGCCGCAGCTAAAAACGCAATACATCCGGCCAGCCGACGGCCAGGTCGTTGCGACCTGGTCGTCAGTGAGTTCGAGCCCTAAGGAGACAGCTTTATTTATTTGTCAAATTACATAGAAACCAACGCCAACCCAGCACAATATTTGTTCTACTCGTAATAAATTCCTTGAAATAGTAATTTATAAATATTTTTTAAAACATAACTCGCTATGGAAAAATATATTGTTTTATACACGGCGATAAAATTGCATTATCGTTTCCCGAAATTAATTCACTCGCGATTTCATCGCTCGTGAATTAATCTTTTCGGTCGAATTTCGGCCATTTTATCGTCTTGTATAAAAAATAACTATTATCTTTGCCTTAAGAGTTGCAAAAAAAGTTGAGATTATTATATTAATTTTTAAAAAAGGGTGTTTTCTGGTTCTAACCCTGCAAACGTCAATTTATATATCTGATGATTAAAATTGTATTCAGCAGCAACTCAAAGTTTCAGAACAACGATGAAGTTTTAATTTTTCTAGATGGTTTCTTGAGCATATCTACGATCATGTTTGTACAGTTATATTTTCAAACGGGTAGATAAATAAACTTTTCTAAATATGCATTATTTTGGTTGCGTTACATTTAGAAATAATAAAAATAACTTACCAAGATTTGCTTTTATATAATACTTGCTGAGACTGCTTACACCAACTTTTTTTCATTTGATTTCCTTATCTGAAAACTGAAAACAAAATAACTACAGTTATCATCACCCCTGGCCGAATTTATCATCTAACTTACCTATTTATACAGGGTGAGTCTTAAATAAGTGCAAATATTTTAAGGGGTGTTATATTTTAACCCCAGAAACACGGCTATGATTTTTTTTCGTGAGAAAATTTTTTGAAAATTATTTGGAATTTTTTTTTAGTTGTTAGTTAAAAAAAAAACATAATTTTTTGACAATATGACAATATAGGTAGCAGATTAAATTTACAAGAAAGAAAACCCGGAAAAGATCGGTTCTCAAAATTTAAGCAAAAAATCATTTTTTGGAAATTTTCAAAGTTGGATTTATATTGAGTAAAAGGGTAAATATGTTTCTTTTATTGAGCTACCAGCCCTGAAAATATTTGCACTTATTTAAGACTCACCCTGTATAAGCAACTAAATATCTCATATTATCTTTAGACAAAACATTTGTGCCAATATTCTCAAGGCTGGTAGATCTCGATAAAAAAATATATTTCGTTTTTACCGTATTTTAAAGTTCAAAATATCCAAGTTATTTTACCTTGACAATAAAAAAATGATTTTTTGCTTAAATTTTGAGAACCACTGGATCTTACCTGGGGTTTCTTTCTTGTAAATTTAATCTTCTACCTATGTTGTCATATTATCAAGAAATTACGTTTTGTAAATGAAAATTTGCAATAAAATTTTCAAAAATTTCAAAATTTTTTTCGTGAAAAAACTTCGTAGATGTGTTTTTGGGGTCAAAATATACCTACTACCCCTAAATATATTTGCACGGATTTGCTAAAAAGGTTAGCGAATTCTAAATACAAAGTTGTGAGTTAACTCAGTGTGAGTTCATATTTTATATAATTTACTATTAATAGTCTCGATTACTAACTGTAAGACATTCTTGTAATTCTTACAGCACGTGAACAAATTTTATTTGGACAGTTTTTTAAAAATTTACTACTAGTTTCGAGGAATCGACTCCAAAAGCTACAAACAACAAATAAAACCGCCAAATCACTCAAATATAGGTGCTAAAATTACAGTGTTTCATAACTCCAAACAATATAATTTATTTTTAGTAAAATGTGAAATTGTTTAATACACTTTTTACTAAAAATAAATTATATTTTTTTTGTATTAATACTTTTTTTAGAATTTCATCCGTATTTTTTGTTCAAGTCTCAGGGTTCACTAAGCCGTTTTGGCTCGTTAAAATTAAATACCTTTCCAAACGGGAGAGCAAACTTAACGCCCTTATTTGCAGTAATGCTTAAAAATATTCGTCGATTTTTCCCTTTCTCTAACGAGACATGACGAGGTAACGTTGTTATGCTAAATAATAAAAGAATATTAATTTAGTACAGTTAAAAAAGGAAAGCTGCCACTCTTTTGTAAAATTGTTGTGTATTGCTATTTGTGGCATGTATACAAATATGTTATATTATATCTTTATATTCACCAATATTTTTTGCGAATTCATTTAAAAAATCCGTATCCCATTGTAAATTTACTTATTCATTGTAAATTTATCAGTTAAAATCGCACACTTGTAGTATTACTATACAGGGTGAGTATTAAATAACTGTAATATTTTCAGGGGTGGTATATTTCGACCGCAGGAACACGTCTATGAGTTTTTTTCGCAAAAAAGATGTTGAAAATCGTGCATTTTCTTTTAAATTTTCCTCTATATTTTTAGAAAACTTCTTAGAACTGCCTGTTCACGGCAAATTTTCCCATGGTATAATTTTTTAATCCCTGATATTACCATAGATACGGTACTAAAAGGAATGCAATTTTGCCACTTCCTACATGACCTATATTTCTAATTATTTATACGAGAAATTGCTACTAATAAGTAAAAAATGGCTGGTAAAGGGGAAAAATTCAGCAAAGGTGTGAACAAAATACCCTGTATTGTAAAGTGCAAAGATACTAGTTACGCCATTATGATTAATTTATCTGTTTCAGTAAAAAAACACCCCTTTAACTAAAAATATTTGCACTTATTTAAGACTCACTCTGAATAGTAACAAAAAATAAAAGCATATTTATTATAATGAATTTACAAACTATTTGTAAAAGTCTGTTATAATTACTTTTGTAAGTACACAACTTTTTATTAAATCCGAATAAATTTACATTATTACAACGAATTATTTTCCTCAGTAAGTTAATATCCAATTACACCATGTTTTCATTATTTTATCTAAATTTTCTATACAAGAATATATTTCATAAACACGTGTCGTTATTTCCCTGAGAGCAAAAAAAAATACGTCTTCCTCTTCTTTTGAATCGTAATAGAAATCGAGAATGTCAGGAGATTCTGTCAAAGCAACTATACTGGACCTCAAAGCCAAGAGAATGAATATAAAAATACCACATAAAATCAGAATATATTTTTTATGATGATCTTACATAATATTATTGACATGTTTTTTAAACATGTACGAAAAGCTAGCGACACCCTCTATTCCGGAAAGCAAGGTGAGAACCTGAGAAACTATGCTCCTATTCTATCAAGGACCTGCACAAGCTGGTGCAGGGAAATTTGGCAGGAGACTGATGGGCGCAGACATATAAGGGGGACAAACACACTAGAACTTTACAGGTAGCAGTGTTTCTCACATGAGATTTAATATCGAGAAAAAAATGATTATAAAAGTTTTATATAACGAAAATATTGCATCGTAAACATGTTTAAAAATTAATTTTTACCATCAACATATCTTTTGTTATTGTAGATTTATCTTAGTTTTTTAGTTTCTCTCTATCTTTGGTAGAATTGACCTATAGGATGTCCTTATAAAACCAAAAGCTTCATTCAGAACCTCGAAATTAGTGGATCAAGTTAGTGGTTTCAATTAGCGTAGAAGTTTGTACTTCTAATTCCAATGTAAGTATTGAGACCGTCAAAATTAGTGGTAGTATTTCAATTAGTAGGAAAACTGTTAGCAAACTTTTAACTTTTGCCACTAATTATACTTAAAATTTTGCGAGCAATGTCATTTTGGCATTTGTTTATCACCCATCAGCAGAAATTATGGTTAATAAAATGTTTATTGTTTTATAAAATAATTATTAGGCTTTCTCTGGAATGGATACACTATACACTGACTACTGTTGCTGGGATATTTTATTAATTTTAATTGTATTTTATTAAGACATTGTGAATGACCGTAAATTCTTAAGTATAAAGTATAACTGAAACCACTAATTTAGTGATTCTGAATGACGCTAAAAACGAACATTTAAAAATTGTGTTCATCATTTTAGGAAGTAGTATACTTATAGAATTACAAAAACTGAAAAAATTATGTTATTCCCCCATGTAAGAAAACTTTTTTATTTTATGATATGTCCTGATATTAAACACTTTACTAGATATCTCTACTATATTATATTTAACATCAAAAACTGTTTATTATGTTTATTAAACTGAAAACGATCAATTTTCTGGCAAATAATATTTAATGAAATCGACTAAAACCTAAATTAGGTCGGTTCAAGTTTAGCGATTGCATTATTAGCGTTTCAATTTATAAATCTGTTCAGCGATTTTCATACATGTTAATGTCGACATGTCGGATCATATTATCGCATTACCATCGCTGAAATAATAATAACGTCAAACATATTCAATCTATATGCAAGCGGATGGACAAATGCTATAAATACGTGATGACTTTTTACATGGACATGCTTTTATTATTTCAGTTGTAATTATATTTATATTTCGTTTTTTATTTAGTTCTGCTTTTAGTTATTTTCCATACTTTACCGAATATATAAACACACATTTTTAAACGTTCTAGTATTTTTAATGTTTCTAACCTCAATTTTAAGCAATTTTTAATATTTGTACCCCAGAAGAAAAATATAATAAGTCACAAAACACAGTTTTGAGAAAAACTAATTTCGAAACGAAAATGAAAGTTCTTTTTTGAAGTTATTTTCTAATTACTCGGTTATATTTTTAAACCTACGATTACAAATTTGGTATATAAACAACTTATTTAGAACTTAAATGAAATATAAAACAGTATTAAATAAATGATCACTACAATAACAAACTACAAATGCCAACATTTTTTGAGTAACTTAACATAATTTATATAGCAAAATAAAACACTAAATCACCACAATACACTGCTTTTACTTTTACACTGGACGCGCGTTTCTTTAATGTATCTTCGTTGTTCCCAAGTGTTCCAATTCCACATACTTTAGGCTACTTGAAAGAATTACTTAACGAAAATGGTATCGACAACAAAACTGTGATTGAATATATTGAGCTTACATCGTTATGTATGAAACAAAATTGTTTTCAATTTAATAACAACTTTTTTCAACAGCGGAAAGGTACAGCAATGGGTAATCCATTGTCTCCATTTTTGGCTAATTTATTCATGAGCAGGTTTGAAGTGGAGGCTAAGAATCAGTTTTGAGTATTTTCCAAGAGTATGGTTTAGGTGTGTGGATGATATTTTTGCTGTTTTTGACACACATTCAGACACCATAGATTATTTTATTTCTAAGTTAAATAATCGTTTTCCTTCCATTAAATTTACACATGAAATTGAGAACAACGATAGATTACCATTTCTAAATGTATTAGTTATTAGAAATACTAATAATTGCCTGGAATTTGATATCTCTAGGAAAAATACCACTACACGCAGATATATTCCTAATGAATCATATCATAGTGCTGAACATAAAAT
The DNA here is from genome assembly GCF_002938485.1 of Sitophilus oryzae. Taxonomy (NCBI): domain Eukaryota; kingdom Metazoa; phylum Arthropoda; class Insecta; order Coleoptera; family Curculionidae; genus Sitophilus; species Sitophilus oryzae. Next base: position 1,030,667 of record NW_022146169.1, read on the forward strand.
GGCTAGTTTAAATTTCTTACTTTATATATTACTTAGTTTTCCACTGGCCAACGAAAGATATGAAATAGAAAGAGATTACATGAGGAATGTAGCTGAGTGTAATGGATATTCTCCTTCACTAGTTGATAAAATTATTAGAAAACGTAGGTATAGGTTAATGATTTCTGAAAATTCGACTTTTCAATTGGAGAAAGATACGTCAAAATATTTTTCAATACCGTTTGACAGAGAGTTATCCTGTGGTCTAAAAGGATTTTTTAAGAATGTCAATTATAAACTCGTGTATAGTGCTAATAATAAATTACAACAATTATTAGATAATCCAAAGGAAACACCTCCACTGGAAAGGTCGGGTATTTATGAAATTTCTTGTAAAGATTGTAATCAAAAATATGTTGGGCAAACTAGAAGATCAATATTAACTACATTTAAAGAACATTTAGCTCAGATAAGATATGGTAGACCGGATAAATCTTGCGTTGCTGAACATATTGTTGATAAAGAACATTGTATAGATCTTAATAATTTAAAATTAATTAAACAAGTCTCAAATTATAGGCAATTAGGTGCATATGAAAGCATCAGAATTAATAAATGTAAAGATAGTATGAACAGAGACAACGGTCCAAAGTTCTTTGTTCCTACTACTCTAGTGGCGGAAATCAAACTGTTACGCTCGGTGGGCTCTGACTCGGTTGGCTAGATCTTGCCACGCCCACTCGGTGCCCACTGAGCGAGTATATAAACGCTCAAATTGTAGATTTTATTTTAGTTTAATCATCTGCTGATGATGCTAACATGGTTAGCAAAACGCGCGTCCAGTTTAAAAGTACTGGTAAGTAGTGTTTTGGTGTATAGTGGTGATTTAGTGTTTTATTTTGCTGTGTAACACCAAAGGTTCTATAATCCCCAACTGTAATAATTTATATATTTGAAACATTTTATTGAAAATTGTAAAATAGGTATGTATGTTGCACCTCATTTATATCTTTTAATTTTTATATTTTAATAAGAACATAAATAATTTACGTAGGGGGGAATATAAAAAAAAGAAATACGAGCAGTACATTGCTGTTAATAAGCCTAGAGGCGTCTCCCTTTATTATATCACACAACGGTTCTACACGCTGTAAATTTCCGCCTCGTATCATACGTAATCAATTATAAAATTGAGGATTTTACAGCGAAAAAACAAACAAATCGGCCTTTTTTCCACAATACAAAGCGGGGTTGTACAAAGCAAATTCTCTTTGATATAAGGGTGATCCATTCTAATTATGATTTTTTATGTATAGTACTATCTGTTTCTTCTCTATACTCAAATTGGAGTTATTTGACAGAGATATTAACATTGAAAATGTTTCTGTTATCCTATATAAGGGAGCCCAAATCGAATTAAAATGCTACATTTGCCACACCATGACGTCATATATATAAGGGTATAGGAAATCTCGGCGCAGCGGCGGCAGTCGGCCAGCGCCCGCAAAAACCATTACATCGCTAATTGTTTATTGATATATCTTTATTAGTTTAAAAGCAAAAAATATGGGGTTTGCTTTGATACCTTGTCAAGACATAAGCGAAACTTTTAAATTGTTTCTTTTTTTCATTTAGGCCTTCGTTTTTCGTTAAATGAAAGTTATATTAAAAAAATCTATTTTTAAACCAAATTTTCGCATGATTGAAATGATTATTCATGTTTAAAGTTTTTTTGGTCATAAGCGCTAATGGAAATGTTTTTTTTTAAAAAATTAAAAAAAATTACTCCCTACGAAGACTTTCTTGTGTACTGGATCAAAAAATAAGTATTTGTTTTCTCTATACGGTGGTATTAATATATCGATTTTTGATGATAGTGCCCTTTTACCCAGTCTAATTTTGTACTACTTTCGGAATAAGGGTCCCCATATCATGTACTGTACTTCCATCCCTGAAAAAATCAGCTTGTGACACCGAAGTGAGAGGTAACGTCAAAAAGCTTTAATCTACCTAAGTACATTATAGGTAGGTGTAGGTACTCTAGGTATATTCTACCTAGACAGTAGCTGAACTAGCTGACAGTAGTAATTAATTTGTTATCCGATAAGTAGTTGTCATTATATAAGTTTAATCATCTTATACCTCCTATAACGGTAGGTTTTGGATTTTTCCTGATTGGTTTGTTAAACAAAAATATACTGGGCATATACATGTTTGTTATAGGTTAATTCGTTAAAGAAATATGTTACACACATATTATTTTAATAATAATAGTATAGTAGTAATGGCTATATTATGTTATAACACATACATATGTATTGAATGTACTTATTTTAACCAATGCATTGTTTTGTTTTTTTAATCTCACAAATAAGAAATGTTTTATAGTTTTTATTATAAAAAAACAGTGATTATACGATTTATTTACACCCCTTACACTGTTTTCTGTAAGGGGTGTAACCAGGAGTATATTTCGTAACCTCTTACGATATAAGAGGGCCCCCCCCACAAAGTGTTTTATTACTTAATGCTTAAAATTTAATAATATATTTGTACATAAAATACATAAAAAAATAGACTAGAAAGTCAATTAATTATTATTGACGTAATTACTAAATAAGTACAAGATTTTTTTTCTAATTATTTTAGTGTATTTTTAGTCACCTAATTATAAAGGAGAGATATCCAACCATTGCATTATTTTACTCACAAATAAATGTTTTATGGTTTTTATTATAAAACAACGATTAATTTATTATACTAAGGGGTGTATAATAAACCCAAACACTCCAAGGAGGATATTTCGTGACCCCTTATTTAAAGTGGATAAGCTTTATTAGTCAATGTTTTAATTACCCAGCGTCTTTAATAAAAATCTAATGTAATTTTTCATAGAAATGATCTGACATAAAAAACAAATTTTATCAAAATACTTTTTGATTATCTACAAGGAGTAAACCGCTGACAAATGTCTGTATACTAATGCCAAAGTAATGCCAAAAATACAAATTAAATACCAAAATTTCTCATATAATGCCCCACTAATGCCAAGCTGATTCCAATATAATACCACTAATACCACGAATAATATGTAACACATTTGTTTCACGAATTAACCTGTAACAATACTGGTAGGTACGTGCGCAGATTTTTTCCTAGGTAACTTAAAAGTCGTTAAAATATAATAATTAATAATAACTTAAAAGTCGTTAGTCGTCTAATTATATTGAGAGAAGATATAATTCCAACAAATTACATTATAAGGCCAATAATGCACAAGTAATACTATTAAAATTTTAGCGTTTTTAACTTGTGTAACATATTTCTTTAACGAATTAACCTGTAACAATAGTGGTAGGTACGCGCACAGATTTTTTCGCTAGGTAACTTATTAAGTCGTTAAACAGGCCTATAAAAGCTATAACAACATAGGTAACTAATATTTATAATTTAATTCGAGTTTTAATCTCAAATAATAAATGTTTTTACTGGTGTATTTCTGAAGTGTTCATTATTAAAAGTAGATATTCTTCAAGTTATGCGAAGTAAATGTTTCCGGTGAGACCGCGTATATGTCACCAGATTCTGGTTAGTATAATATAGTATAAGACTTTTTCTATAGAAAGAGTTTTTTCTATATTTTCCTTTCAAAATAAGACTAATTTCTTCTTATTCTTTTAAATATTACAGTGTTTCTTTTTCCTAAAATGTTATACATAATTTTCGCTTAAAATTAAAAAATCACAAATGGAGGAAAATATACGTTATTGAATAAAGTTTATACAAATCACTTTACCATAACAAAAAAGTAAAAACATGTCATGGCGGAAGATATTCATGTGGCATTTCACACATTTATCTTTTAAAATCGAGATTAAAATAATAAACTTGTGTAACATGTTATACACGAGATAGAAAGTTTCAGAATCGATTAATACGCAATACGCTACGCAGTCAACTTATTCCTATGCGCGGATGAGCGTCTTCAAGACTCTTCCTTCGGCCAGAGTCACGACGCCGCCGAAGAGGAATCTTCCTACGTTTGGCTAAACAGGCTGGACACGGTGGAATATGATATTGGCGAGTCTGAATATTTATAAAAGTTTGCAAAGTAAAATATGTTGGAAAAATAATTAATCCATACATATATAAAAGCTCAAAGGGTTTTTTTGTTTCATCCATCCCGCCGAAACCGCTTTACCAATCTTGATGATTCTTTTTTTATATGAAAGGTATATATGTGTAGTTTTAAATAAAAGGTATATATGTGTAGTGTTATGAAGTATTTTTATAGTGCTTAATGGCTATTTCTTTGTGTAAAACGACTAAATACTAAAACATACCTGAAAAACACCTACACACAATACCTCCAGAAATAAATTATTTATCATTGTCAGTGGTGTGTCAGTTAGATTATATATTACGTTTTTAGATATTTTAGGGTGAGTTCATACCGCCAGCTTTAGATACATAAATATTAGCACAAAGGTTCGTTTAAACGACATTAGTGAATTAGCTACACAAAGCGATTTTAGGAAATTCGTCCTCTTAAAATTATCTCGGAACAGTTTGTTGTATGAAAATTCCTTACTATTTGGTCTAGAAGAATGAAATCCTACAAAAAGAATTAGAAGAAATTTTTGAAATTCATCAACCAAATGGGTAAAGTTAGTAAAAGTTTATATAAAACTTGGTGACCTCTGGATTATACACATAAAAATTGGCACAAAGGTAAAGCGAATTTATGAAATTTATAGCCTTAGAGAGTAGAATAGGGAATGAAAGTTTGCTGTACGAAAATGCAATACAATAAACTAAACAGTATAAAATTTTATACAAGGGTTTATTTAGTGACATCATAACGAAATATAGCTTCCTCAATTATCCTTCAAAGAATAAAAAATAACCTGTAAAGAGAGTATTAGTGCTCTTAATAAATAAAAAAAAGATGAAAAATAAAAAACATCTATGCTCACTAGCTCTCTATAAAGAAGTAAAAAATCATTTAAATCAATGCATGAACGATTCGAGGTGTAACGCGAACGTAGTCGCGAGAAAAAGCTAGTAATTTATTAAATTATTTTATTTAACTCATTAATTTTCATTGAAAAGGAATTTTTGTAATTCGCCACTATATTAGTTAAAAAGTAAGAAACTCATATCAAATTTAAGTTTTGCGATTTTGACTTATACTTTTTACAAAATCTGAACACATTTTAAAAGAAAAAAAGTTTCTGATAATATTTGTGTAGATTGACTACAAGTTGTATAACATAAATTTCTACGACCGGTCCAGCTAGTGGTCTGCAGCATCGCCTTGTGGTGCAAACGTGGGCCTGTTAATCTGTGACGTGACGCACAACAGCCAAGAAAAACAGAAGCGTGGCTAAGAATTTAGTAATTTAAAAAAAGTCTTTTAGATACAGTAGTAGGTATTAAAAAGTTTTGTGTTTAAATGGTGTTTGCCTTTAACAGTTAAAAAAAATATATCGTAAAGTATAACTTTCCGTAAGAATTCTTTATCTGATCATTGATCATGATCTGTCATCATGTTAACCTGATGTTTTGTATGTTATTTTGTTTTTTCGAGGTTTTTTTGCTTGCTTGTTTTACGGATAGGTGCGACCGCATAATTATTATTGATAATGTTTTATTTAATGTTAACATTACTACTTTTTCAGTGAATCTTTAAATCTGTTGTTTTTTGTTAAGTTCGTTATTTAAACATAATATGTATGTAATACACTCATATTAACACTAATCATATTTTTACGTTTTTATTCATCATTTTCAATGCCCCCCCGGTTGCATCTTTGTAAAGGACTGTGAATTTTTTACTTTGAAAATTTCCAAAAAATTGATTTTTCGCTAAAATTTTGAGAACCGCTGCGCTGGATGATGTCTATGTTGCCATATTATCAAGATATTATATTTTCACTAAAAATTAAAAAAAATCCAAACATTTTTTAAAAAAATCCAAATTTTGAATTTTTTTTTTCGCGGAAAAACCTCACACACGTGTGTAAAACTTGGAAAATAAGTTCGTCATAATAATGCTTATATTTATTCACTATTCTAATAAACAATATGCATTCCTTCGGAAACTCTCTGTTTATTTATATAGTAATGCTAAAACACTATATTTGAAAGTCGATTAGAGAAAATAGTATGATTCATTGGCAAGCCATGTAAATAAATGTGATCAGGTAAAATTGTGATGTAAAAGGAGGCTTAGCTTGCCGGCCGCGGGTGAGTAGTAGACCGGCTGTAGTGTTGTGTTTTGTCACAGAGCTGACATTTGGAAGTAGCGAGTCTTTTGACCATGGAAGTAGAAAACCTCTTGTGACGTCGTTCCTTCGAAGATGGTTTTGAGAGTTTGAGGTCTCTCTTGCTTCTCGATTGACACGGTGGGGCGTTACGTGAGGACCCCAATTAGCCTCATCGATTGGGATGCGAATCTGTTTAGCGGCAGATTTGCGTCCGGGGGAAGCCCCTATACTATTTCAGGTGACACTAGCTAGTTGTTGAGGATTATTAACCAATAGATCCGAATAATATTTGAATTAGATGGAAGATATGGAATGGGATATATTGAATAGAATGTCAGAGGCTAGGGGGCGGAGTACCCCCGGGTGAGTTTTACTATTTAACTATCAATTTTATCCAGATCAGTAAATGTTTGTTGTGTTATTTTCATGTACAATGAGAGAGTGCTTGCCAATGACCAACTAAATGGACATTTGAGGTGAATTTGCATTGTGAGACCCAGGTGAGTGAGCCCCAAATATAGCGATTTTACATGTGTTTCTGGGGACGAAATATATTACCCCTAAAATATTTGCACTAATTTAAGACTCACCTTCGGACTCACCCTATATAGTCGTACGTTATCAATTTATTAATAGAACTTTGTATGTGAATAAAACTCATGAGTTTAAAATCAAAAGCTACACCTCTCTTCCAATATTCACTTATAAACTTATTTGAAACACAATTTAAAACAAAAGAATAAATAAAGACCATAAAAATACATCTGTCCCCCAAAAATTGTCACAAAACAATTAAGTCACAAAACATAGGTTTGAGAAAAACGAATTTAAAGACTTTTTTTGAAGATATTTCCTAATTAAACAACTTTTTAGCCTCTAAAAGAAAAAGAAAAGAGGTTTTTTTAATACAATCTAATAAAAATAAATGTATTGCTCATGCATGTAGATGTTAGTAATGTATGGCAATCGCTTCTTTGATTTTTAAAGAACATAATAAAAATAAACATAACATTTACGTATGTTACGTTTATATTATTATTACGTATGTTATATTTATACATTAATTAAAAACAAATTAAAAATAATCATATAGAAAGTTTGGTTAGGTTAGGCGTCTCCCCGAAATTTAACTTGATATAATTCAGTCATTTTAACAGAACGTCAACGGTTTGTAGCTGTTAAAAAAACTAAAGTGTTCTCGAATAGTATTTAGATATTTTAAATAGTGTTTTTTCTTTGTTCTTTGTAATTTTTTTTGCTTCCGACGACGGAAAGAGATAAACTTTCCGAAACGTTAAGCATTTTTTTGTCCGTTAGGCAAATTTGTTTATTAATAAACCACTGCTGGCAATTAGTCCCCGTTGGATTAACGCAGCACTGTTTACAAAAGAATAACTATTTTATTTTGTAGATCTTCTTACAGTGGCGATATACCCATAGGACTTTTTTGGAGAGATGAATCCGCGCCACAGAGATATAGACATTTATTTCCTAATTACTCAGTTATTTTTAAACCTTTAATTATAATATTTGGTATATGATTAACTTCTTTTGAACTTAACTAAAATCTAAAACTGTTTTTTAAAATAAATTATACTAACCAATTATACCAATTAAATTAAATTTGAACAAATCGGAGTAATTTTTTAAAAGTTGTATATTTGTGTCTGCATATTTTTTTTTCAAAATATCTAAAATTTAGCTTTCAACGGTACGTCCAACTTATTTTGTAATGCTATTCTAAAATTACTATAGTAGAATAGCATACATATTTCCTTAAACAACAATCCGAAAGCTTATAATATCAAAATGCTAATTTAATTTAATAGTTGGAAGAACCTCGCGAGCCGGTCCATAGCTGTTTAAACCAGGGCACAGGCTAACTAGCTTAAAATTAGATCTCTCTCGTCATATAATATTCCCGCTAAAATGGTCCATGATAAGGTCGAAATTTTGACCGAGAAGGAAAGTGCCACGGAAATTATTAATGAAATAACACCCTTATCTGTTTTGGGAATTGAATTATCTTGATTTGGTTTGAACGCGTAGCAGCCTGCAGAATTCTGTTCAGGTCTGATGAACATCTGGAATTTCTAGTCGCAATATAATAAATAAATTTCATGGTATTAACTAATGAAACAACTGTAATTTATAAAAAAACATATATTTTTCCACAAACGTTAAAAAAGGATAATTTTTAACGCACGCTTTTAGTGTCTATCATCTCATGTTATGACAGTGATGTTACAAGTAACGTACTTTTAGCACTTGTGTTACCTTATATAAACTTTGACGTTTTTTTTTATCCTTTTTGACTGTTTATTTTGTTGCTATTTTTAGCTTGGACCTGAAGAATCGTCCTCTCTTTATGTAAAAATTAATATACAATTATTATTATACAGTGTGTCAATTTTAAAACTTCCCACCTTTAATATCTTTCTTGCAGTTAAAAATATGAAAAATTGGAAAGACACCTCAATTTTATTTGTAAGGAGGACGCTTTAAATGAATATTTTTAACCAAACCAACCCCCTAGGAGGGGTAGATGTCATCTTTACAATCTTAAATGGGAATGGGGGTCAAGTGGCATATAGTTTTAAAGGGCGTTTAATTCTCTTTTCAGTGCTATCCTACTTTATTGCTTTTTATCCAGAGGTTTCCGAATAAACGCGTTTCAAAGTTGCAGATACAATTAAACGTGCCTGCATTGAGATTTTGGTTTTCAGGTTAGTGTTTACACAAAAGTTATTGCAATGGATCTCCTTGTAGTACAAATGATTAGAAGATTAGGTTACAGCACTTACGCCCTATCTTATAAGTTGTTCAAAATGTTGTCTATTTTCCTGTAAACAGTAATACAGTCTGTTTTCAAACATCTCCCTAATATTTCGGAAAATTTCACCGGAAATTGACTGGTATTCTGCCATTCTGCCACATTTAAGATCATCAATATCAGTAGATTGTGTTTTATAAACAATGGATTTAAGATGTTCCCCCAAAAATACAAAAGTCCAAGTGATCTTGAAAGCCATTCAATTAGTCTCCTTCTGCCAATCCATATACCTGGAAATCTCTCGTTTAACCACTGTCGGACCGCAAAAAAATAATGACCTATAGCACCGTCCTGCTGGAATGTTAACAAATCCTCCTGTGAAACTGATTAGAGTTTGCCACTCATTCGAATTTGAGAAAGGAAACGTTAATGTTTATGATGTTTTCTGTTTATTAGTATTTCGAATTTCGACCCCCTAGAAAAATGTAATGGCTACGTCCTTGTTACCACCTAATCTTCTAGTCATTTGTACTACAAGGAGATCTACTGCAATAATTTTTGTGTAAACACTAACTAGCCTGAAAACGAAAATCTCAATGCAGGCATGTTTAATTGTTTCTGCAACTTTGAAACGCGATTATTCGAAAATATCTGGACAAAAAGCAACAAAGTAGGATACCACTGAAAAGAGAATTAAATGCCCTTTAAAACGATGTGCCACTTGACCCCCATTCCCATTTAAGATTGCAAGGGTGACATCTACCCCACCTAAGGGGTTATAAGAAAAAGGCCAAAAATATTCATTTAAAGCGTCCCACTTACTAATAAAATTGACGTGTTTTTTCGATTTTTCATATTTTTAACTGCAAGAAAGATATTAAGAGTGGGAAGTTTTAAAATTGACACACTGTATAATTATTAATATAATAATTTTTTAATATAAGATTGCGAGGATACTGTGATTGTAAGGATACTTAGGAAATTTTTAATTCCAACTACATTGTTTTAATAGACGCAAACCCTCAAAAATAAACACCGGATATAGATTAGCTCGTATCTTCATATTTTATCAGACAAGGTACACTTACATATACAAAAATCAAGCAAAAACAATTTATTACGCTTAAAACACACAGTAGATATGTATACTCTGTTTTTTTTCTCAGGTAAGATTTCGACAGACGATGACAGAAGAAAAACAGATGACGTCCCATACCAATCTATTTATTTTACTAAAAAAAGTTTCTAATAATTTTTAAGTTATCTATGGATGGGTTTAAATATAAATCCGTCATACGTCGTGTCTTGTTGTTTTTAACCAGTTTTATTGGTTTATTTAAAAAATGACAGATCGTATTTCAATTTTATTGGTTTGACGGAACGATGAACGACAAACGGACGCCGATGCGTATGAACTCGCCTTTAGATTTTTGTCATTTTTTGACGCTTGTCAAAGCCTTGCCAAATTGTAGGTTATAATTTTGTGTCAACTTTTGTTAAATACCCTGCGTTTTGGAAGATGATGCATTTTGATTCGTATTATTACGTGTGTTTTGTGTCTTTTGAAGTCAAGTGGAGGAAAAATCGAGTGAAAATTAACTGTAGACCCAGAGCACCAGTTTATGGTTAATACTCGCTGCCCAGGCAGAAAGTCTTATACACCAATGAAGTTGCCATCGATAAAGTTTGTATACCATTTCGTCGTAGATAAGTGCATTTCGTATATGGTAGAAGGATCAAACTAAACACATACTAAAAACTGGAGTAGCTGTACAGGGTGGGTCAAATTCGACGCTTTTAAATGGAAACACCCTTTTCTATAGGAGATAGACGAAAACTAATATCGATGTCTGTAGCTCAATTTTTATCAAAAACATGACGGTGAAAACCGCACATCAATATCTGTTACCGTTTCGGAGTTACGGGGTGTTTTTCAAAAATGTGCATTTTTAAAAAATCGCTGTAACTTTTTTGCTATGGAAAATTTTGTATTTCTATGAAAACATTTCCAAAGCACCTTTTTACGTAGAATTTAATGGTTTAAGTCTATTTTTTTTAAAATTAATAATTTAAGAGTTATCAACAGAAAAATAGATTTTTTAATTGGGACACCCTCTATATTTTTAATTAACTGAAAAGAATTTAAAATTACCTTTCCAAAAATATAGCACACTTGCTATTTTGTTATAATCCCCTTCGAAATACAGAATTTTTAAAAGTTCGCCACTTTTAACTAGTAGGCTTTGGACCCCTTATTGATGAAATGCCCTTAATGGAACCCGAAAAACATATTTTTCCGGCAAGACGACGCACCGCCTCTGAACGCTGAAGTTATCAGCAAATCTTTGCAGCCAATTTCAAGAATAATTGAATAGCTAACCAAGATCCCAGCCGTTGGCCGTCGAGGCCGCCTGACTTAGTGCCCGTGGATCTAATCCTATGTATATATTTGCGGAAGAATAAAGGTTCCTTATTCTTCCGTATAATCTAGACAAGAATTAGAAATACTTAGCAGTTATGAGAGGGTATCTTTCACCCCCACTGAGTTAATGAATTCCGCGAGAAATGTTCAAAAACTGCCCCGTCTGTCCATAACAGAAGACGGTTGATATGTTGAACACCTGTAGCAAAATCTCATGTCTTGGTTTGCTATTTATTTTTATCGTTATTAAATATAGTTTAATTGTGTTGATGTTGGTTAAATATACTTTAAATTCTAATAAATCTAATAAATAAGATTCTGCATCTCTCATAGCAAATATTATTTTCGTTTTAACTGATGCTCACAGCTAGAATTTTTTTGCATTACAGCCGGTGCCGTTCAAAGCCTACTTATTTAAAGCGGGCGAATTTTTATATACTCTATATCTCGAAGAGGAATCGAGCAAAATATCAAGTGTGTTATATTTTTGGAAAGATAATTTTAAAATCTTTTCAATAAATTAAAAATATACAGGATGTCCCATATAAAAAATCAATTTTTCTGTTGATAACTCTTAAATTATTAATTTTAAAAAAAATATACTTAAACAATTAAATTTTACGTAAAAAGGTGCTTTGGAAATGTTTTCATAAAAATACAAAATTTTCCATAGCAAAAAAGTTACTGCGATTTGTTAAAAACGCATATTTTTGAAAAACACCCCGTAACTCCGAAACGGTAACAGATATCGATATGCGGTTTTCACCATCACGTTTTTGATGAAAATTGAGCTCCAGACACCGATATTAGTTTTTGTCTATCTCCTATAGAAAAGGGTGTTTCCATTTAAAAGCGTCGAATTTGACCCACCCTGTACAATATCGACATCACACGATAGGTAAATAATGGATTTTATTACTGCAGAAAAATAATGTCAAAAGGTACTGGTTTAAAAAAATTAAGATTAAAGTTAATTAATCAACCTTTAAGGTATAAAATTTGGTAGGTGTTATTATTAATAAAATAGTTTGTTTTATTTACCTATGTTGTTTTATTTATTCCTGTGGAATATTACAAATTTGTATTTGTACATAAGTTATATTGATAAATATAATCATAAATGCGGGTAGTTTCATAAAGCTTGAAATTAAATAATAGTTTTTTTTATATTTTTTTGGTATGTAGTGTCTTGTTCTTGTTTGTTTTGTATTAACACATACCGTTTTTATTAAATAAAATAACTCGATTACATTTTTTCAATTTTATACAGTTTTTTTTCACAATATTTTGAAGTAATCACTTGTCATCTTGTCAATCAAATATTAAATATATCCTGCTATGCGTTCCAGTTGTACCAACTTATTTCTTTGTAAAATAAAATAAACTACTTTGAAATTAAAATGACAGACACATCTATCACTGTCAAGGATCTTCTCGTTGGACAGACTATAATAATGTATATACAAAAGCCATAAGGTGTAATTGTAAATGTTAGTTATTTCAAAGTCGTTATTTCTAATTAAACTTAAAAACGGGCAACGACCTAGCTACGTCGAAACACCGGTTCCCATCCGAACATCGAAGTTAGGCGACGTAAGGCGATACTAGTGGATGGACGGGTGACCGGTTCGAAACTCTGTATCGTGCTGTTGTCCAAAAAAGACAAAAGTGTAAAATCTATTGACACACACTGCTCATTCACGCCGGTTCGAGGCCGGATGAGATCGGATATCTCGTGAGTAAGAGTCGATTTAGACACTTGCCAAGTCGGTAGGCCAATGACCATGATATGGCCGAGGACCGCGGTTCGGATTCCGCGTAAACAAAGTAGGCCCCGTCCAGATTAGCCCTGGCAGCAAAAAGGAGACGTTAACTTCAAATCTTTATTTTACTTATTTCAGACTCACCTTGTATATTTTATTTATATATATGAAGTCACATTGGGTCCTAAATTCCATATTAAGGTATTGTTATTATTTTTTGAGTTATTTTCTTGTATCACGCAGATAGTTATTGAAATAATTTGCATTTTCTTATACAAATGCTTTTATCAGCCAATACTCTACGCATATCATTAGTTAAACGTTTGGAAAGGCTGCTGGCGATAAAGAAATTACCTAATAAACACGAAAGTATCATAAGCATGTAATATTCTTAGCTAAGTCGATGAAACGTTGCGTGAGCTTTTTCTAGGTTCGCGCTTTTTAAGGGGTCACTGACTACCACGGAAATTAAAATCTGAGTTGTAACACTGTTTTAAATTTTTTAAATCTATTTTTATTTCGTTTTATAGTGAAAAGTGCAGAAGGGTTTTGCTACAATAATTATAAGATATAGATGAAAATAAAACTTTCCAAATTTTCCAGGCCGGTAAAAAGTAATGTTGGCCCCCAGTATTCTACCAGTTTCCAGTATTTTTCTCAGTTTTGACAAAAACCGTTTACTAAACATGGTGATAACGTTATTAATTAGTTTTAAGTAAGAAATGCAAACAATAATGTTTAAACATATTTTATCCAAAAATATAAGAATAACTGAGTTGATAATCCCCCCCCCCCCCATTAATCGACGTCTTAATACAGAACAAACAAAGGTCTGCGTTAAACAAATCACCATATGCAAAAAATATATAAAAGAACTATTTCTTACTTTCAAACTTCAAGAAACTTCCTTAATTTATTATTATATTTATGAATATAACTTATATACAAATGAAAGAAGGTTTAATATTGCACAGGAACATTATAAAACACAACACAAATAAAAAAAATATTTCATTAAAAATTTCAATAATTTTCAAACTCTTGCTGTATTTTATCCGTTAAAAGTTATTTATTAGAACTTTTAACGTTTAAAATACTGTAAATATGTGTATTAGAGAAATTATTAATGAAATATTTTGCTTTAAGTGTGATATTCATGCATCTGTTGTCCGACGATACATTGATACGATATTAATTTTTTTGGTAGAATTAAAAGACTTTGATTGGTTAGAAAATAACGCAGTTTTTAAATTTATTGCATTTTCATGCCTCCGTTTATCGGATATACGTTGGTGTTATTTTATATTTTCGTTTCCATAACGATTTTGCTATTTTACTTATATTTCTATTAAGGTTAGATTAAATTTGTCAAAAAAGTGTCAAAACGTCCGTTATCGTATGAACGGGTCCGTTGACGGGCTGAAGTAAAATATTTACGGATGAAAAGTGGCGCGAAAACGCTATGACCAATCAGAGCACCGTCGGACCAAAATTATCAACACATAACGGATGCATGAAAATCAAATCTTTATTCTGACATTCTAATAAATAACACAACACTGAAAATAGTAGAAGAATATATGTATATATTTGGGACAACTACTACACTGCTCCGGATTTATATTACCAGAAATCAACAGAAGATTTAAGTTAGCATGGAGTACTTATAGAAGAAACTCAATTATATTCAAATCTGGAATGCCACTCTATCTAAAGAAGAAAACATTCGATCAATTTGTACTACCAGTCCATGCAAAACCTAGACACTTAAAACGGACTTCATAAGAAAACTGTAGGTCGCACAACACAAAATGGAACGAAATATGGTGGGAATAACCAAGAGAGATCGTAAAAGAATAGAGTGGATATGACAAAAGATCCAGGTAATAGGTGTTATTCACAGAATCAAATCCCTCAAATGGCAATGGACAGGATACATGACAAGTATAACGGACAACAGATGGACCACAACAATTACAGCATGATACTCACGAGGAATTAAGAGACCTAGAAGGAGACCGAACCTGAGATGGAACCATGATATTAGGAAATTAGCAGGGATAACTTGGGCCCACCTTTGAATAAGAAGACTAAGGAAGGAGCATAATGCTATCCATGTATTCATACATGGTGGGCGGAAAAGCCACCATAAAAGCTCTCTAGGGTGGGGATCCTTGACAGTTCTGTTTGACGATTCATTTGACACATTTGAATTTGATTTGAAATTTTGTGGATTTGTCAGTCTTTACGGAGCTTATTTTATGTTATTTATTATTTATTCTACTACTGATAGTTGTATAAAGGTAGTAAATCTAGATGGAAATTGTGGCAGAACTTAAATTAACAGTGACACTATCGCGATTTATCGAAAAAGACTCTAAAATAGTTGGTTGTGTAGCGTGCGGTAGATCTCGGCAAAAATTGAGTGAAATAATGGAACAACTTTTCGCTAGTAAGTGACTATATAATATACATACGTGTAGTAAACCGATCATTTATGAAATTCACTTAAATTAACTAAATTATATATTTTTCTTGCATTTTAGCTTTTATTTATTACTTGTCAAAGATTAGATGTCAAAGAATTTAGATACGTTAATTTGACTTACCTGCTTCAGTAGCGTATCGGATGTTTGTGTTAATAAATACTTATTATAATTTATCTATTTTTATTAGAATTATATATTTTTATAACAATTTTAATAACTACCAACATTTATTCACAACGTAAAATAAAACAAGAAATTATTGAGTCTACCCCACGTCTACCCTACATCATAGTTTTACATTTTTTAAATAAAATTAGAACGACACTGATAAACCGGAATTTAAGTTGGCCATATTTGAGGCCCATCGTGGTGTACCTAAGATTTTTGATATGCTCCTTCCTTAGTCTTCTTATTCAAAGGGGCCCACATAGCCAACAAGAGACGACAATGGGCCCAGCTACAAAGAGAGTGTCTGAGGGAGGCTACACCATAATTGGAAATGGTTGAATAAGCTGAAAATGATGATGATGATACGTTAAAAGTTTGTTAGTTAACTTTAATCTTAAATTTCTTAAACCAGTATCTTTTGGCGTTATCTCTCTACAGTACTAAAATCTATTATAATTTACCTATCGCATGCCTTCATTTTAAAGCTACTTCAGTTCTTAGTACCCTAAACAAGTCAATATACAAACTTTATTGGTGGTTAATACAATTTCCGGGCCTGAAATTACTTTTATAACAGTCAAATTTCCTCGCAACGACCTCTGTGTGCCAGCTAGTGCTAGCTCATAAATTATCGCAAATAACTATTATTTTTGCATCATGTTTACTATAATTTTATTGTTAAATATTATTTTATTTAAATTTTACAATTATGCAACCCGATATACACCGCGATATACAGCTATAGATACACAATATTGTCACTGGACCAGTCACACCAGCAGTAGTAGGCTGTTTGTCCATCTCTCTATATCTTTGATCATCACCTCCGTCACTTGTCACTGTCAGATCAAATTAGATGTTTTTGGATTTATTTATCCTTTGTCTTGGTTATTGAAATTTTATAATTATCAGATAAAATTTCGTAGTTAAATTGGTTATTTTTGATGTGGATCGCAGTGTGCAATTCGTTCATTTAGTTGTGGAATTTCTGAGTTTAGTTCGTTCATTGACCGGATATGGAATATGGCTGAGGAGGAAACATCATTTTTTATTTATGCCTTTTTGTGAGTTGGACTAGTCAAGATATATAGTTCTCTATCTATATCCCTGCATCACTTCTTGTGTACTCCCCGGTTGAAGAGTGTCGTCGTGAAGAACTGGCTGCCGTTTCGTGAAGCATTCCCTGTTGGTGAATAGCAGGTCTCCGTAAAGAAGGATTAAGGCTTCCGAAACACATTTGGTCAGAAACGTGGTTGGATTTTGTTGAGTTTACATGGACCACCGACCAATTTCCGTAAGGGATTAAATAGCCAAATTTTTCCGACCGATATCCCGATTCCACATGCCCAAGAAGTCCCCGAATAGTTCCAAGGTATGCTATAATTCTTCTGCCTATTCTAAGTCAATGCTCAATTGATTTTTATTCGTATTGTTGACTGGTTTTCGACTTTTCCACGCCCACGTGGTGTAGAAAGATTAGTTGAGTGTTATCTTTCTTAAGTCTTATTTGGTTGTTCGTAATTGTAGAGCAAGAAGACCGATCCAGATACAATTTTAGTTTAGATTAGTATAATATAGATTTCATTTGTGTAAACCAGCCTGTTTGTATCTAGTATTAAGTTAGATAAGGGGGTTTGACATCATAGGTTTAGTTATTGCATTTAATTTAAAATTCCATTTTCTTTTCCAACCTTTCGATTTAAATAATTTCTTAACATATTACATTTTACATTTCATTCGTTTTTTTTATATATATTTAACTTTTTAATATTTTAATAAATTGCTTAAATATTTTTAGTAGTATTATTTACAGTCTAGTCTCATAGTTAAGTTAGAGTCACTTAAGTTTAACGAGTTATAGCATATTTGAAGTTCATGGTAGTTACACTCAACAGTTCGAGGTTAGTGTTGAAGACTACTTAATAGTAACACCTTTTATGCCGAGTTCATAGAGTATAATCTCGTGGCGCCCTTTTATTAATATCTTTGAACCCTGACCACCCGGCTGTTAAAATTAAAAAGCTAGTGGCCTCTATGCAACTCATCCTAATTAAGTAAACTTGTGTTTTATTGAACTTTAGATTAAGAAAGGGCGTGGCACTTTTCTTTGTTTTTTTTCTCCATTGAACTTAAATTTAATTTAATAAAAAACACAAAATACACGTAATGACATTAACTAAAATGCAAAATAAATATCGCAAATATTTATCATTTTCCAGAACGCTGGTTGTTATTTGACATAATTTGACACAAATTATAACCTTTAATTTGACAAGAGCTTTGACAAGTTTCAAAAATCTTAAGTCGAGTTCATACGCATCTGCGTCCGTGCGTCGTTCATCCGTCACTACAATCATATTGAAATAAGATCTGTCATTTTTGAAATAAACCAATAAGACTGGTTAAAAACAACAAGAGACCACGCATGACGGATGAACCTGAAATGGAACCATATATAAATACATTCATAGTTGATTTAAAAAATATTTAAAGTTCTAAAATTACGTTATTTTAACTTTTATTTAACTATTAATAAACGTTGAAACTCATAAACTACACTGAAACTTTTGGTTGAACAATAATTTTGACATTTGTATAAGCTAATTCGATAAACCTACTATATACTTTGTATTATAGAAATCCATAGGTTTATTTGTTTGCACAGTAATGTTTATTATACTAATCCGATAAATATGTGTCAACACTATCTACTAATATTTGCCATTCGGATTTATTGTTAAAATAAATACATTAATGCCATGCATAAATAATGCTATGTTTATTAAATAAGCATTGTTAAACGATTTTTAAATAGCTTTCTTGAATTATTTATAACAACAATTTGTTACTAATTTGATTTTGTTAATTATGGTAGTAATGTATTAAATCTGATTTAACTTAATTCAGAATGGCGATAAAAAATGTGAATCATGTACAAACTAATTATGAAAATTATAAGCATTAAAAAATTGTAAAATTGCTAATATCTGTAGCTGATGGCATTAAACAAAAACCAAATATTTATTAGCCAATATAAACATTAATTCATATTAAAGAACTTAAATTACAACATTCTTCAATAACATATTTTTATAAATTTTAAAATATTTTTCATTACTGTTGTTTCACAAAATATATAATTATTTTTAATATGTCAATATAT